>NC_143587.1:15625886-15776834 GCF_048544385.1 Mastigoproctus giganteus | reverse complement strand
AATAACTCCTCTCACACTCAGTCCTGGAGATTGAGTTATTTCAAATAATTTCCACCTCTAGGTAATTAATGTATTAAAATGAATTCATCAGAATGTCTTGTTATGGAAATAAATTTTCTGGTGGTTGAGGACTTGTGGGTTGGTTACTCATCCAATAGAAGGGCATTTACTTAATTTCTGGGTGAATTCTTGCAGTATCAGCCTGTTAGAGGGAAAGGAATATTCACGATTTGGTAATCAATATGGATTCATGAGTTTTTAAAAATCGTTAAATGAAGGAACCACTAGTAAGCAATAATTGTATTGATGTCCGATTTACTGAAAGAAATTATTACTGTCAAAGGAAAGGAGACCCGTTTTCACAAGAGGTGGGGGGGGGGGGTTACAATGGTATTAAACATCTAAGTACTTTTTAGTGGAACCGAATGGTAATTTTAACAAATAAATGCTGAGTGGAAAATGTTCAAGGAAGTTATTGTTTATTTGCTTATTAGTGCAAGATACATTGCTGTACCATCGTTACACCCCTCTATTGCTAGTTGGTCACCTCCTACCCAAGCACCATATGTTAGACAACTATAAATATGCCTTAGGCCCTTCGAAGAGACAGTAATATGATTGTGAATGGAAGATTCTACTATCGACAGAGTTAACAAATTTCCAGCGCCGAATGATAATAGGGTATCACATAAGAAATCCATCTGTATATGATATTGCAACTGCACTGAAGATTCCTAGGTCAACTGGTGTTCTGATCTGCAAATGGAAGCGGACTAAGGCTGGAACCTTCACGAAACGACTACTAAAACCACCAAAGCTGATGGAACGTGACAATAAACATGCAACGAATAGTCTTCTTGGAATTCTTGAAAAGTTGGCAACACAGAGAGGCTATCCGTGAGACGATTGGGACACGTCAACCCCAGTATAATGAGCAGAACGCTGCATGATATGGGTTACCATGGTCGTGCAGAAGCCGCTAAGCATCCTGACTAATGCCGGACGCCGTCTAGCTTGGTGTCTGCCCGCCGTTCTTTCACCGTTAACCAATGGAAAGCTGTGCTTTGGAGTGAAGGGTTACTGTACGTAGTCTCAGTCTGACGGTCGTGCCTGGGTGTAGCGGATGCCCGGAGAAAGTTATAAATAAATAAATTTTTTCTGTTTATACTCCGGCACGACAACCAAGTCAGTAGAGTTTACAATAAATTTTCAATACAAATATTTATCGTATTTAGTAGTCACGGGCTTGAACCCCGGTCCACTCAAGGAACGCGTGCTATGCACTCGCTCTTGACCACTGGGCTACGTCAGGACTGTATTATGTCGACAATGGAGTTTATCGGATGCAGCCGGATTTTTTCGTGGTTTGGCCTGGGCCACTGTTTATATCGGAGAAAGCCATTAACTCAGGTCTATCTAGACGGCGTGGAAGTCCCATAGCAGGACAGCGCTGTGACAGACTAGTTTGAGGACATAGCATCGAAAGCTCGGGCTGGCTAACTCAAAGCCCTGACCTCAAACTTGTAGAGAACAAATTCTGAATTTGTTTATGTCGGAGAAAGCCATTAACTCTGAGGTCTATCTAGACGCCGCGGATGTGGAAGGCCCACAGCAGGACAGCGCTGTGACGGACTAGTTTGAGGACATAGCATCGAAAACTGAGTCTGGCTAACTCAAGCCCTGATCTAAAACTTGTAGAGAACAAATTCTGAATTTGGGAACTGGGACAAATTGGATCGTTGGGTGCATGTGAGGGGAAACTCTCAAAAAACAGACTGAACTGATGGCTGCTTTGAAGGCGGAATGGAGAAAAATATCGGAGGACATTTACAAAAACTGATGGAGAGTATTCCGAGGAGACTAGAAAGGCTAAAGTTTCCAGCACACATTATTAGTTTTCCTCTAAATAAAGAATTATTTGTAAGTGTCCGTATATATGAATGGCAGGGTAGTGTATATACGAGTATAGTTATAAATTCTTGTAGAGATTTACAACTGGGTGTTGATTTAATAAGGTTTTAAAATAAAATTGTCTTAATCATAAAGTAAAATAGGAACAAATAAATTTTCAAAACTAAAAATATAAACTAAATATCTTAAATAATGACATATAAATAACAAGGTAGAGCCAACATAGGTTATACAGATCTCATATAAAAAGTCTTTATTATAGGAAAATATGAATAAATTTGTTATAAAAAAACGACTCCTTGATGATAATTACTAAATTAGCATATGGAGAAGGAATGCGCAGAACAGAGAGAAAGAAAAAAAAGATTGTTCCCGATCTTGACAAATATTTAATTGACTTAGACAGCTTATCGAACTTACTGTATATATCCAATAAGTGGGATATATTCATATCCAACTTATTTCAGTTGGATATGCATATGGCTCCAATTTATATTCGTTCATTAAGCCTAGAAGAAATTAAGTGAACTTCTGTACCTCTTCCATAATGACTTCTAAATGTACGTAATTTTCGAGTAATTTTAAAATCTGCATAAATTTCAAGTAAAACCAATAACCTAAACTATAAGAATTAATTGTCCAGACTGGACAAGCATATTCAAGTATTGGTTGTAATGAAGATATAAAAAGGATCTTGGATAACTCAGTTCTAATAAATAGTTGTTGAGTGGCCAGGCAAATCATTTAAAATTCAATTTCCTTTGCTGGCAGCCTGATTGCTGTGCATTACGAGAAGTCAGTTACCGAGGTACTGGCTAAGAATGATATTGTTTCCTATGTTATACTCAAAGAAGACAGTATTTTTCTTAGGTTATCTAAATGATAATACCTTGAGCTTAGCAATTTTTACTAAAAAAGGTTATTATTTGATTCCCACTTTCCAATGTTGACGCCATTACACAAGGCCATCTCTAAATTTATACAGTTCGATTCGGTTTTCCACACCTTAAAGGCGTGATGAGCATAAAATGATAACCGTACTCCTTCAGGAAAAGGGATTAAGACCATGTCATTCTTGTAGATATTAAATAGTGGTTGCCCGAGAGATGATCCCTGTGGCACCCCACAAGAAATTTTATTCCTACCTCCACAATACGTACAGCCTTCCTTTATATATAATTAATTATCCAATCTAGAAGGGGGGAAGTTTCAGTATAAGCAGGTGGAGATCAACAGAGTCAAATGCTTTAGATAGATCGGTGTATACGACTTCACCGATTCTCTCAAATCTCTGGTTACGAAATACCAAGAAGTAAGGTTGTGTAAGCTTTGGCTTACTAAAGAAAAATAAATAAAAATAATAATAAATAAATAATAATAATAATATATATATCGGAATATGCTTACAAATTAGACTGATTCGGTGAACAATTAATTATACACGCAACGAACAATTAAAATAGGATTAGGAATAAGTCGTTAGGAAAATGGTTAAGGGCAAGACAAAATTTCCAGAAGGAGGGTGAGCTTCGACCTACAAAAAGGTCAGGTTAAATTTCACCGAAATGGTCTGAACCAGGAGAAATATACGGAGAAACGGAGAAGGTCAAGGACGATGGAACTAATCAGGGATTATATTAAAATAAGGGATGGGGGGAGAATTTAGGACAAAAAGGATATATAAGGTTTTGTTCGGCGGGAAAACAGTAGTTGTTGGTCATTTTAGAGAGAGGTGGTGGTTTTAAGTGAGTTGGTCGTTTAGAGTGAGTAGGCCGTATTAGAGTAGTTGTTGGTCGTTTTAGAGAGAGGTGATGGTTTTTTAGTGAGTAGGCCGTATTAGAGTGAGTTGGTCGGTGAGTTTTTTGGTACAGAACAAAGGAATCCGATTTGAAGACCATAATGGAAAGTCGTTCTAAAATCAAGGAGCTGCCCAACCTGGAGAAGGAAGCAAATAATTGTAAGTACTGTTTAGTATTATTATATCTAATCAAGATTTAGTCCTGGGGAAAGGAGAAAGGCATTCTGAAATCCTAACTGTGAATGACATGATTAACCTGTGAGGTGGAAGGATAAACACAATTGATGTTTTGGTAGAGATTCAGAAACGGGTACCACTTTCAAAATGGCGGCGAGGAGAGGAGGTATGGGTTCCACAGCAGACGACCCAAGAGACACCCTGTCCTCACCGCAGATCATCGTCGACGGCGAACACTGTGGTGTCCAGAACACTGATTGGACACTGGAGGACTGGAAACAAGTATGCTAGTGGGATGAGTCCAAACATCTTTGCTGGCAAGAACTATGATTCCTGGTGCGTACGAACCATCGTTTCATTGGCGAGGTCTACCAACAGCTAGGAGACCATATGCACCCTGTTATGTTGCATTTTTTCACAGACAGAAAAGGGATCGCTTAAGACGATAATGTGTCGTGTCACCGCACTGTGCACAAGTGGTTCGAGGCACACAGTGAAGATACCAGCCATCTTGATTGGCCTCCAAATTCTCCTGACCTAAATCCAATTGAACACCTGTTGGATGTTTTGTAACGGGAAGAGAGCCATATGCAACTGTCATCAATTCCGACACTGTGGAAAGCCTTGCAAGCAGGTCTTCAAATATCTAATGGATTCAATGCCTAGGCGAATAGCGGCTGTTATCTGTGCGAACTGTGACCCAACACTGTATTAGGTAGGTGGGCCTAATTCAGTGATCACTCAGTGTATATAGAGAACACTTAAACCACGAAATAAACACAACAAATTAATTCTGCTAATAGGGTAATAGGTAAGGCAAGGTGCCATTTTACTCCTGTTAACGTAAGCATCCCTATTACAAAATAAAATAAAATTATAAATACAAAAAAATAATAAAGAAAGTAAAGAACAGGCCAAAGCAAAACCACCTCTGAAGGAGTTAATGCACTGCCCACAACACCAAAGAACGAGCGTTACTTAAATAATAATATAAAAATACTACAAAATAGAAAGAGGGAGTTCAGCCTCTCGTCGGACATCTAAATTAAATTTTAACTTATTTACCAAACTAAAGCTATATTGCTTCATATGTACTGCCAGTAAATTGCGTGTGTTCTGTGGTCGACTTTCTGTTTGCTGGATGAAAACCCGGAGTTTGCTGGAGAAAAAGCCATGCTAACTTGCCTGAGACCGACTAACTCAGCCACGTTGTGAAAAAGAGCCATAAAAATTCCTCACGTCGTTAACGGGACTCGAACTCAGGATTCTACCAACTGTGCTACCCACGAGGGCACTCACCAAATATTGTCTAAATAAAAACCCAGATAGTATTGGAAAACGCGACAACTGCAGTTATATCCATTGAATTTAGACAATGTTTATGTAAACCTAAAATTGAATGTGTCTCTAATGTTTGTCGAGGAACTTTAATCAACATTAAGTCCGTGTATTACTAACAAGTTTTCATGGATGGATTCGCTTTTGTACATTCAACAAATCCTCCTCTAAATTAATGTTTCTGTAAAAGAGTCCAGTTCTATAGTTTGATGGTCATGCACAATCTGTTTTTGGCCAGGTTCTTGGATGGCATATGCGAATAGTTACAGATTATGTCATCCTCTTACCTTTTCTTACTTTTACGTATCTTCTTGAGATAGCGTTTTTTGCATTTCTTCTGTAGAAAGGTCTCCTGGCTCTACAATAAAACCGATTGCAGGGATCTTAGTGTTCCTTTGGTTAACAATAAACCCATCATGGCATTGGTTGAATTTTATCCTTTCCAAAGATGATGAGTAGTGATGGTACGATCTAAAATTACACTGGCTGCCACCAATATTCGCTTTTGCCACACAGCCTGGTAATGCATCCAGGGATGAAAATGACTCCAGACGTAATGATTCGCAACACGAAAACGCCTGCAACAGTCAATTTGGGATCAATTGTTCTTAAACTAAATTACGCTAACAGAAATTTGCATATTTAAATGAAAACTCGAGTTGTCTCTCTATGGAACATATGCGATTTAGATTAGGGAAATGCTAGAAAAATGTACTGCACCTGGGTAGCAGTAACCCCAGACAAACGTACCAACTGTCTGGTACTACACTCAAGAGTGGTAGAGGATGAAAAAGATCTGAGGGTAATTGTGCTGTCACAATTACCCTCAGTTTTCTGAGAAAAGGGATAATGAGGCGATTATCCCTTTATATAAGGCAACAGTCAGCCCACACCTTGAGTACTGCATACAGGTCTGGTGGCCTCATTTTAGGAAGGATGTAGAGTTGCTAAAACGAGTACAGAGAAGGGCAAGAAGATTAGCGAGGTGAACAAAGGGGTTTCCTTACCGAGAAAGGCATAAGTTCTGCAAATGTAATCGGTTTGAGGTGCATAAGGCCTTGAATGGTTTGAGCAGGCTCAATGCTGGTGGGATTCTTCCTCTTGCTCAGATTAGGCACTTGAGGGGATATAAATTCAAATTGAGGAAAGATAGTTGTAGAATAGTAGTAGTAGTGGCATGTGATGCAAGAAAGCAAGTGTATGAGCTTATGCAGCATCAGCCAAAAAAAAAAAAAAAAAAAAAAATTCACACAACCATTCCCTCTAAATGTTTGTCCAGTTCCTCGTTAAATTTATTTAACCTATCAACTTTCACAACGACGACAGATGGAAGTTGATAAGAAGATGGAACAAACTTCCATCTGTCTTGTGGAAGTTGATAGCTTAAATAAATTCAAGGAAGTGTTGTACAAACTTTTGAAGCAAGTGGATGGGTGAAGTGAGAAGGGTTTTTTTTTTTTTTTTTTTTTTTTGCTGCTGCATAAACTTGTTTTCTTGTATCATATGCCTCTGCTAATGCTAATGGTCTAGCAAAGGTGGGATTCGATTATTTACAATTTTTGCATAGGCAGCTAAGGTCACGAGGCGCTGGAATATCTGTAAATTGCGGATATACAGTATACTATGATTGGGTTGCCTGTTTACAGGGCTAATGAAAATATCACGTTCAGTCCCAGAAACCCAGCTTCTTCATCCCTCAAAATAAACAAAAACATGAAACTTAGATGAAGATAATTTTACATCACTTATCTCTCAAAGCAGCAGCTATTTACAGTAATAGAATGAGGTACTTGGATCTTTGGTATTATTTTAAGTTGCTTAATCGCCGAAGTAACTAAGGCCATGAGGTGTCAGCATATTGAATCTGTAAATACTTGTGTTTTGTAATCGATTTTCCTGCAAACCTGCAGGAGGAAAGCCCTCGTGGGTTGCATGTAGGATTGCCGTCCTCCCCACACAGGGCGGAAAAGATCTGAGTTCAAGTCCGTCGATTACGTGAGGAACTTTTATAGGCCTTTTTCACAACGTCGCTGAGTTTATCTTAATCAGTCACAGGCGAGGGTAGCATGGTTTTTTTTCTCCCGGAAACTGGCGTTTTTCTTTCAGCAAACAGAAAAAAGACCTCAGAACACACAATTTACTGACAATATGTACGAAGCAATATGGCCTAAAACCACATTACTCCTAAAACCATATTACAATCATTACAACAGCAGGAGGGAAAACCCGAGTTTCCAGGGAAAAAAAAAAAGCATTCAACCCTCGCTCGAAACCCAAGAACTCAGCCACGTTTTGAAAAACTCATAAAAATTCTTATCGACTGGTGTGCGCGGGACGAGGATTGTAATCACTGTGCTACCGGCGAGGACATTTAGGATGTGACAGTAGGCATTCATGGCAACGTTAGCACAAACAGAAGACTTCTATTCATTTCGAATTGTGTAGTACAAATATTTACTCAGCCTTACCACCATTGCTTTTGTCCTTTACATCAGACGTAGTGGCTGGTTTGAAGTGATTTTTCGACTTCGTGAGCAACAGTATTCCAACCTACAGTGCCTTTCTACTCTTTGGCATTAGCCTTTTGCGAGTTTCCCAAGGATTTCTGTAATGTTCACAAGGTTGCATTTTTGAGTAAAGCCCATGGTAGCCACACCAGATATTTAACCTAAACTTTGAGATGTCCTGTTCCATCGCATTTGAACTGATGACCGATTCTATTAGTTAATGGTTGCTCACCAGAATTTTAGCGATTGGTGAAATTACTCCCATCTCTTATATGATATGATGTTTCCCATAAGTTGGCCTGGGACGATCGACTTCCAAGAATAATCACGAAATACCGAATTGACTACCGAGGATATGACGTTTCCTCCATAATTAATATTTAAAAAAATAATAAAACAGGCATTCTGTGAGCAGAATAATCACGTGATCGAATACAGTAGAATCGCTGCAAAGATAAACTCAGATTCGGTTGTTAAAGAGTATGTTAAATTTAAGGCAAAATCAGCTTAATTAAAGGCACTTCTCTACTTTGTTAGATGTTGTTGTTGTTGTGGTCTTAGGGTTTTAGGAGCATCGGCGACTAAGGCCATATTGTTCCGTATATACTGTGTAAATTGCGTGTGTTCTGAGGTCGATTTACTGTTTTTCTGGATGAAAAAAACCAGAGTTTCCAGGAGAAAAACCATGCTATCCTTGCCTGAAACCGACTAACTCAGCCACATTGTCAAAAAAGCCCATAAAAATTCCTTCTGTCATCGATGGGATTCGAACTCAGGTCTGTTCCGTGCGGTGGGGGGTGGGAAGGTGTGTGTGCTACCCACGAGGGCTTTAACGATAGTACAATCACTTTTATTAGTGGAGAGGATTAAGTCCCAAGGAGGGTACTTTGGGAGAAATATGATGTACAGTTTGGCAAATTAAACAAATCTGTATTAAAATGCATTCTCATGGCTTTTGGCTAGTGCCTCGTATATATCTCAGGGATTAACTGCTGACAAATTTTGCATTGTAAGTCTGGAAGAACATTTACCTTAACTCATGGTGTCACAGCACCGACTTCCACTGATCTACAGTCGTTGTAGATCTACTTCGGTGCGCTGACTAGAGCCAACAGCTGTTGGTGAATGTAAAAGTGCTGTCAAAGCTCAGAGGCAGACTTTTTTTTTTTTTATGTAAACCCCAAACACGAGAAGTATTAGAACCTATAGTACTTGGGTTGGAGGTTGAGAAAATGAAAGAAGATATTTGTTGACATTGGACTTGAACTTCTGTAGACGAATTTTCAGGAAAGTTGTTCCAGAAAACGGCAGTTGAATGACTAAATCAGGAAGATGAAAAGTTGGTTCTGTGAGTTTGAAGTTGGACAGTAAATGGATGTCAGCTGGTGGTGGCATGTGTTCGGACTGTTTTGAAAGAGAGAGCGGGAATTATAGAAGCCAATTCAGAAGAACAGTGCCCATGGAAATATCTGTAGAAGAGGCATGCAGCAGAAACAGTACGTCTATGAGACAGCGAGTGGAGAGACTCTGTTAGAGATGAATCATTAATTAACCTAACTGCCCTCTTCTGAACAGAATCAAGAAGCCTGAGAGAGAGGTTTTGGAGGCACCACCCCAGATGTGGGAACAATATTCCATGGTAGGGCGAATTTGCGATTTCTACAGAGTGAACAGCTGTTTGGAAGAAAAATAACGCCGAGAGCGAAAAAGAAAACCAAGTTTTTTAGATGCAGAGGAAGCAATATTTGTAATGTGCTTGTGCCAAGAGAGATTAGAAGTCAAGGTAATCCCCAAAAGAGATATATAATTTTGCCTAGAAATCGGAGTGTTACCAAAGATAAGCATAGGAGCAGAAGAATCCTTTTTGCGAGATATGAAACAAGACTGAGTTTTAGAACGATTAAAATCAACAAAGTTGTCTTTACCCCACTGGAGAATTACCTGGAGATCAGCATTTAAGGAATTCGTAGCAGATTTTTGAGAAGTTGAAGCTGATTGAGCAGGGCAAGGTTTCTCAAAATGTAAAGTGGAATGCAATGTGCTATCATTGGCAAAACTGTGGATAGGATTTCCAGTCAATGGAAGAAGGTCATTAATATACAGGAGGAAAAGAGTGGGGGAAAGAGCTGAACCTTGGGGGACACCAGCGTCAGCGGAGAAGTTAGAAGACAGAGCCATCTACCATGATGGTAGTGAGCGATCAGAAAGAAAACTGGATAACCAATTACAAAAAACAGTTGGCAAACCATAAGATGGAAGCTTGTTTAGAAGACCTTTATGCCAAACACGATAAGCTTGTGTTTCACTGAACTTTTCCATTGAATTAGTCCATAAATGGGTAACATAAGCCAGAATATCACCAGTGGATCGACACTGACGGAATCCATACTGGCGATCGTTGATCAGACAGAAGGTTTCTAGGTAGTTTAAAACTTGCGGTTAATTGATTTCTCCATTACTTTAGAAAGAGTAGAAGTAATTGCAATGGTACAATAATTGGATGGGAGAGATTTGTCACCCTTTTTGGGAACTGGCTGGATATGAGCAAATTTCCAAGCAGAAGGAAGAACACCTTTGGAATAAGAAAGTGAAAAAAGGCGGCAAAGAACAAGAGTAAGTTCAGGAGCACAGGTTTTAAGAACAAGTGGAGAAATACCATCGCAGCCTGGAGCTTTCTTAGCATCAAGATTCGTCAAAATCCTTCTGACATCCTTTTGACAGAAGACAACAGAAGGCATTGAATGGAGTGTGTTGGGATTGGTGGGAGGTGTTTTACCAAGATCATTAATACATGAGTTGGAAGAAAAATGGGATGCTAGCAGGTCAGCTTTATCCTTTGCTGAAGTAACAACAGAACCATCTGGATTGGACAGAGGTGGGAGCAGAGATGGGCAAAAGTTGCGGCCAATAGTTTTGGCAAGAGACCAGAATGCTCGGCTACCATTAGGGCAAGAAGCAAGTTTTCTACTCTTAGCCTGTTCAAAATCTAGTTTGGACTGATTAATAACTGCTTTACAATTGTTACAATTAGAAACAAGCCAATTATGATATGCAATGTTCTTCTCTTGAACAGCCTTAGCACATTTATTGGAAAACCAAGGTTTAGATAAAGGATGAGATTTT
The DNA here is from genome assembly GCF_048544385.1 of Mastigoproctus giganteus. Taxonomy (NCBI): domain Eukaryota; kingdom Metazoa; phylum Arthropoda; class Arachnida; order Uropygi; family Thelyphonidae; genus Mastigoproctus; species Mastigoproctus giganteus. The sequence continues at coordinate 15,765,980 of NC_143587.1, read as the reverse complement.
AAAGTGGAGTATGGGATAAAGGATTCCATTCCTGCATGAATAATTTCAGTGACACGATTTGAACAAACGTTGACATCAGAAATTTTGAAACATTAATCCGACCAAGGAAAAGAAGAAAAGAAATCTCGTAGGTCATCCCATTTTGCATTCTTGTAATGCCAAACAATACGTGGTTGGGAATAGCTATGAGATAAAGGCTCCATTGGATAAGAGACAATCACCAAGTTGTGATCTGTGGTGCCTAAAGGACCTCTCACTTCAATTCGATCGTGTACTTAGAAGGGTTGTTTGTGAGAAAAAGATCAAGCATGTTGGCTGTATGGTTGGGATTGTCCAGTAGGTAAATGAACAATCTGTACAAGGTCATTAGTAATTGCAAAAGCCTCAGCATCTCGACCAGCTGGGTCAGTGTGGCTAGTAAACGGAAGCCAGCTGGAGTTGTGAACATTAAAATCACCAAGGAAAATTACCTCACTGTTAGGAAAGTTGGACTGGAGAAAGTCAAGTTGTAAAGAGAGGAAGTCAAAGAGCTCCAAGTGATTAGTGAAGTTGGGAAAACGGTGGAGACAACAGATGAATTTGACACAGTGAGGTAGAGAGATTTTGAGCCAGAGAAGATCGAAAAGAGAAGATTCCAAATTAACAAGTCTCTGACAGGGAATATCGAAACGGAGATATGCACAAGTACCGCCTTTGAGGCGAAAGGAATCATACAGTGAATAATTTGGGCAACTGAGATGAGCAGTAGTTGAATCAACCGATAACTGAGATTCTGTCAGAAAAAGTACACGGGGTTTGGCAGACTGCAAGTGGAAATGGACATCGTTGAGATTAGAATTGAGACCATGTATATTTGTGAAATGAATTAGGAAGTGTTTAGGGGGGGTTTAGATCTTTTTTCTAACTGGGTCAAAAAATTCTTCCTCTGGGAAACAAATAGAAGATCAGATTCTAATAAAGAAAACCACACTGGCACTGGGATCTGGCCCACTAGGGTTTCCCCAGTTAGTCTTATGGCCAGTCTGCCTCTGTCAAAGATGCATTCTTTGATCTGCTACAAAATATTTAACAAAACATTAAGGTTTTTTCGCTATGTGGTTTAAGTAAACCTCGTGTGCAAACATTCTTAATATCTTAGGTTGTTGTATTAGGGTTTAGGAGCATCAGCCACTAAGACTATATTGCGTTAATTTACTCTGTATACTCCATTTTACTCTGTAAATTACATGTGTTCTGTGGTCAGTTTTCTGTTTTGTTGAAGGAAAAACTCGAGTTTCTGGGCGGAAATCCATGCTACCCTCACCTGAGATAGACAAACTCAGCCACATTGTGAAAAATACCCATAAAAATTCCTCACATTATCAATGTGACTCGAGCTCGGGTCTTTTCCACTCTGTGTGGGTAGAATGGCAATTCTACAAACTGTGCTTCCCATGAGGGCAATATCTTAGAAATTTAACTTTAATATCATCCACCAAATAAGAAAAAGAAAAAACTGATTGAAAACACATTGCACCTTAGAAAATACCCATTATTCTGTATTCCATCAAGAATTTTTTACCAGATTTTTTTCCTGGTTCTATAATCTGCCATTACCATACGTAATTAGTTGCAACATGGCATAAACCCTTTTTTGACACCATACGCCATTGCATTGAATGTATCATTAATAATTGGCGGTGCCTCTCAGTTCTTCTGTACAAGAACATACAATGATGTTTAGGCGGGTGGTAGACATCAGAGTGCCCAGCACATGGATGACCAGACCCAAGGTATCCCAACAGAACATCGCCCAAAGCATGACACTGCAGCCACCGGCTTGTGTTTGCCTCACGATGCATCCAGGTGCCATCACTTCCCGAGGTAAACAACGCCCACGTACCTGGCCATCCACATGGTGCAACAGGAAACGTGATTTATCGGATCAGACAACCTTCTTCCAATCACTCAAGGTCCAGTTTTGATGCTCACGTGCCCATTGTAGGCGCTGTCACCGGTGAACCGTGGTTAGCATGAGCACTCGGAGCAGCCTGCGGCTATCCAGCCCCGTTTTCAGCAGGGTTTGATATACTGTGTGTTGTGACACATTACTCCCGTCACCAGCATTCCAGTTACCGGCAAGTTGCATCACACTCACCCTTCTGTTGCCACGTACCATCTGGGAGAGCCTTCGCTCACCTTGAGCATCGACGAGCTGTGGTCATCCAACACCTCGCCGGCGGTTCATGGGTTTTCCCTCCTTGGACCACTTTCAGTAGGTAACTAACCAGGGCTGACCACAAGCATCCCACCAACTGTGCTGTTTCGGATATGCTCTGACCCAGTCGTCTGGCCATTACAATTTGGCCTTTGTCAAACTCGCTTAAGTCCACTGCCATTCCCATCTGAAGAATAAGAGTAACACTGATTAACAGAGCTCATTATCAGGTGTTTTTTATACCGTGTCCTGACCCGCGCATGTGCCATAGTTCACCTGCAGTTGCTTTGATTTGTATAACGACTCACCAGTCATAATATTTTGGCTCATCGGTGTACATGCATTAAATGTATATTATAACAAGCAGGAAGTGACAATGGTCAAGTCAGTTCTTTCTTAGCTCCCAGACTATGCAAAAGAGTGGAGGAGTGAACTGGATGTGACACACAAAATAGATTTCCCTAAACGTATCTTAATAAATGGTTATAACATAGTTTAAAAAAAAAAAAATAAGAAGGCTCCAATCAACCACACACCCAGGTGCCCTGAGGCTGGCTTTCCCTGTTGCACAATTCAGTGAGTCTGGCTCGGCTTGTGGCTTGACTGTTCCCATGGCTTGCTAATCTCATGCTCCACATCATTTGTCTTGGCTTGCCAAGCCTAGCTGAACCAGTACCTACTGGTCCTTCATTTGAAAATGTAATGTGAGCACATTTCTGCCTGAGCTTCCACGATATTAATTGGTGAATATTTGAGGAAAAAGAACCCAAACATAAAAGATAATGTTGGATGGTGTCCTTCAAACACTTCATTTCTGTTTTTGTGATATTGATGTCTCATGTTCCAACACCAATTTGTTGGACTAATCCATGCCTAGCCGTAAGTCAGCTGTTTCCATTCATGGTTAAAAACAAATATGAAGGACAGACATGCCTGTTAGAACACATCAGCGAGCATGGAAAAGAGGAATCTAGCTGAGTTCTCGTCTCCTGTGACTTGCTTCACATTTACCAACAGGTGGCAGAAGCACAAGCCTGGCCAGGTTGTGAGTGAGCCACACCAAGCTTCCCCCTTCCAATGGCTTGTAACTCAACGAGTCCTGCACCAGGCTTGGTGAGGCAAGCGCCATGGGAAGTCGGCTTAATATGATTGCGCAGTCCTGCTAAGATCATTTCGATATGAGATTTGGTTTCATTAAATCACTCAAAAGGTGTTGCCATTTTTGTTGAATGGCTCTTCTCAAGAGTGCCTTAGTAGATGTGCACCAGCCACAAAGTATTGACTTTATTTGGTATATCAAAAAACTTTTAGTTTCTCTAAACGAGGAGGCCATCTTTTTCTCTATCTAATTTATTTGAACGTAGTTTTTGATTTCAGAATTTTACTGGGCAATGAAACGATGTTATAGATGGTATATCGCTTTTATTGTCAGTTTCTTGTTTCGATGATAGAAAAATCTGTTTCAGTGAGGGGGATATGAAACTATTGCAAAGTCTAGTAACTCAGCCATGCTGTGATTAAAATCCATAACAGGCCCTGCTGTCATGACATCTTCTGTGTATGAGTCTGAATGTCTCCTGGTTGCAGAACCAGCTTTTTTGGCACAGCATGAGAGAAGAGAACACTGATGTTAATTACTGTACTTCCTACAAGGGCAAGTAATTGGTACAACTCAAACTGTTGCAATTAATTGTCATTGCAATTAACTGCTATTGTACACCCATAGTTTGATTAATGTTTCTCACATTCACATGGGATAACAGTATTGGTATTGCAGACTCCAACTTAATTGGTAGAGCTAAAGATGTAAGAACCTGTAGTTTTGTCTCTAAAGGCAATTTCAGAATAGTAACTGTAACGTGAAGGACTTACAACAAAGGAGAAACAAATTGTACAAATTCTGCTCTTCTCGACACTCCTGATTGGGTCTGCGATTATCCTAACTCTATTCTACAATCGACAGTGTCATCTTTATAAAATTACTAATAATGTTTATTATTATAAATGATAATATTTAAAGTATGATGGGCGATTACTTGATAGTTGGATCACTAACACTTTGCATTAAACTTTCGATAAAATGCAATTTGAGAAAGAAACATTACTGACTCTTGTTCCTATTTGGTCAGACTAAGTAATGTCATGTAAAAATTTCAGAGGGTTTTACAGAAAGGGAAGGAAAAAAATCAAATGCAAAGATTTAAACAAAGTTAGTATTAGTAGTGGCAAATGATTCAAGTAAACAAGCTTATAAAGCATCAGCCAAAAAAAAAAAAAAAAAACCTACGTACTTCTATCCAACCATACCTCTAAAATTTGTCTAGTTTATCCTTGAATTTATACACCATAACTGATAGAACTTTGTTCCAACAACCAACCAGCTGGTGCCAAAGGCAGACTTCCATACATCTATCTGTAACAATCCTTTCTCAATTTTATTTTATGCCCCCTCATGTGTAGTCTCAGCAAGAGGAAGAATACCATCAACATTTAACTTACTCAATCAATTCAAGCTCTTGATTACCTCAGTCAGATCTCCCCACAGATGTCTAGTTTCCAGCACTGCACTTTGCAAAACAAGCCTTTCTTGGCAAGAGAATCCTTTTGTTCCCTTCACCAATATGAGAGCTTCCTTGGACTATGAGAGCTTCCTTGGACTCAGGGGAGGTACCCATTGACTGGAGATGTGCAAATGTGACCCCAATTCACAAAGGGGGATCAAAGGCTGACACAAGTAATTATAGACCTGTGAGTTTAACTTCTGTTCCCGGAAAATTAATGGAGGCACTGGTGAAAGAAGCACTGCAGGATCATCTAGACAAGACTTCAGTTATAGCTAGGACACAGCATGGTTTTGTTAAGGGGAAGTCTTGCCTGACCAATTTGATTGGATACTATGATGCAGTCACAAAAGAACTGGATGCAGGGAATAACTTTGATATTATATACTTGGATCTTAGAAAGGCTTTTGATACTGTTGCACATGGAAGACTGCTGCACAAATTGGAGCAGTGTGGCATTGGAGGCAAGTTGCTGCTATGGATAAAGGGGTGGTTGAGGGGGAGAAGACAGAGAGTGGCAATCAATGGACACTGCTCATCGTGGACTAATGTTATTAGTGGAGTCCCTCAGGGTTCAGTATTGGGGCCTTTATTGTTTTCTGTATTTATAAATGATATTGATGATGGTATATCAGGCTTAATGTCCAAGTTTGCAGACGATACAAAGGTTGGCAGGGTTGTCAAGGACACTACTGACACTATGCTGCTGCAACAGGATTTGGAAAGGTTGAGCAGATGGGCTTCGAGGTGGCAAATGAAGTTTAACATTGACAAATGTAAAGTACTACATATGGGAAACAGCAACCCCAGAGCAACGTATCAACTCTGTGGTACTACACTGACAGTGGTAGAGAATGAAAGGGACCTGGGGGTGGTGGTGCAGGCAGATATGAAGTTCTCTGAGCAGTGCAGACGAGCTGCAAGAGTAGCTCATGGTGTATTGTCAATGATATATAGAAATTTTTCTAGCAGGGATAAGGAGGTGATTATTCCCTTGTATAAGGCAATGGTCAGGCCACACCTAGAGTACTGTATACAGGCCTGGAGGCCTCATTTCAGGAAGGATGTAGAGCTGCTGGAACGAGTACAGAGAAGGGCAACTAGATTGGTGAATGGGACAAAGGGGTTCTCTTACGAAGAAAGGCTTAAGTTTTGCAAATTACAGTGTCTGGAAACTAGGCACCAGCGGGGTGATCTGATAGAGGTGTACAAAGCCTTGAATGGTTTGAGCATGCTCAATGCTGATGGGATTCTTCCTCTAGCTCAGAAAAATCACCTGAGAGGGCATAAATTCAAATTGAGGAAAGACAGATGTAGGATAGATGTGCGGAAATTTGCCTTTAGCCAGCGGGTGGTTGGTGGGTGGAACAGACTTCCATCCCTTGTCGTGGAAGTTGATAGCCTAAATAAGTTTAAGGCTCAGCTGGACAGGTATTTCGAACGAACAGAGGGGTGAAGTGGAAGTGGTTATTTTTATTTATTTATGTTACTTTTTTTTTTTTTTTTTTTTTTTTTTTTTGGCTGATGCTGCATAAGCTTGCTTTCTTGCATCAAATGCCTCTACTAATGCTAATGCTAATGCTAAATGCTAATGCTAATTTTGTTGCCCTCCTCTGCACCCATTCCAGCAGTTCTACATCCTTCCTAAAGTGAGGCTTCCAGACCTGTACACAGTACTCAAGATGCAGTCTAACCATAGCTTTGTACAAAGTGATATTCACCTCCTTATTCCAGCTAGCAAAGTTTCTGTATATCTTTGACGAAACCCCAGGAGCCTTTGGCAGCCTGTCTGCACTGCTTTGAGAACTTCCATTCTGAGTGTACAATTACCCCGGTCTTTTTCATTTTGCATTACCATGACTTCAGTACCACACAGTTGGTAAGTTAGTCTGAGATTACTGCTACCTATATGCAGTACCTGGAATTTGTCAATGTTAAACTACAATTGTCATTTCTCAGCCCATCAACCTAATTTCCTAGATCTTGTTGCAGTAGCTCACCCTGATGACCATCATTACCCACCCTGCCAACTTTTATCTTCATCTGCAAATGTAGATATCAAGCCTGATATATCTTCATCAATATCATTAATAAATATTGTAAACAACAACAGCCTGAGCACTGAACTCTTGGGGACTCCACTAATAACACTCTGTGAAGAGCAGTACCCATTGATAACCACTCTCAGCCTTCTCCCACTGAACCGTCCATTTATCCATTGCTATAACTTGCCCCGAATGCCACATTGCTCCAGTTTGAACAGAGAGTCTTTTATGTGTAACAGTACTAAAAGCCTTCTTGAAATCCAATGCATATGATATCAAAATATTTTTTTTTGCATCCAGTTCCTTAGTCACTGCATCACAGTATGCAGTCAGATCAGTCAGACAAGGCCACCCCTTAGCAAATCCATGCTGTGACTGCAGTATAACTGCATTCCTGTCTATATGGTCCTGCATTACTTCTTTAACTGCGACTCCATTATTTTCCCAGGAACTGATGTTAACCTAACAGATCTCTAATTACTCACGTCACCATTTGATCCCACTTTGTGAATTCAGTGGAGGTCCATAGGGACCTCCACTGAATCCAAGGATGCTTTCATTATTATGGCTAAGCATTGGTTTACCTCATTTGCTGCCTCTCTTAATAAAATTGGGTAGGAAATTTGTGTGGAAATTTATTCTAAGTTTGAATAATAAATAATTAAATATGGAATAATTTTTTATTCTAATTTTTATTCAAATAATGTCCAACTCTGGTTCTAATATTGATGGAATCGCTTATTGATTGGTATGTTTTAGTCCTGAGGAGGACAAAATGATGCAGGAATAGGTAAGTTAAACTAATCTGTGATTTTAAATACTTTCTCGTGACTTTTTAGATAGTATCTCTTACATGTCACAGGTAATAACCAGTGGAACATCTGCATTACATGCTAAATAGAATGCTGCTAACATAGGAAGCAAAGATTGTTTTTTATTTGCATGTGGATAGGCTTTCCATACGTGTCTTTTCAAATACAGAAGTCAGTAAAGTCAGCAATTCTAACTCAGAGAATAACAGTGAAGCCAGCTGCACAGACCTGATTGCAAAGGTATAAAGTATCAATCACTTAGCTGTTGAACTGTATGGAGACATCAGTATTTTCAGTGCAAGGAGCTATCAGGAAAATTTTGGGCAGCAGCACCCCGCTATATTCTTCCCGGACAGTATTTTCCCATCTCTAAATGTGTGTGCTCTATACAACTATGCCTCCATTGCATTAATCCCTTCCAATTTTCTGTCAAAGGTTCCTCATCGTAAAAGCCTATAGTTTTAAATTACTGATTTAAGCTCTGTAAATTTCTGAGTGTTTTAATAACTTTTCACTTCCCTATTAATCCAATTTGCTCTGCAGCTGCTCTATAATGTTCCAATGTTCTCATTTCTACCCAGCATCCTTCGGAATGAGCACAGTGGTCGCCATCATCGGAGGTGTACTATTATGAAAAGTATTATGAGTATTAATTATCAAAAAGAATTCAGGCATGGTTCCAGCAATAGCAGAATTTCTTTGATCATGTATTTAGTCCAGAAGAGGGGGACTGAAGTTCGTTTTTTTTCTTTTTCATTCAGCTAAAAGGCAGCCCAATTGAAAAGTACACCCAGTTTAAAGGTGTAATACACTGATGCCTTATAGCCTTAGTTATGAGCCGAGCAGAACAAAGTATTATAGTTATACTGAATATTTTAAAAGGGAGATGGCATTTACTACACACGGAAAATGCCACATGTCATGTTCTGAGCATTGCACTTGTTATAAAGTATTTTTTTTCTAGAACAAATAAATAAATTAATTAAAGCAACATTTCGCTTTTCACTGACATAATTATCCATTATATACATGCTGATTTTTTATTCACTGTACCATTTTAATCATCTGAATTCATAAAATATGTTTCCAACAGAAATTAAATTGATACTTAATTTAATTATATTTATCAGTGTTGGAAAATTCATGCTACAACATGTCAATATGTCCTCCACTTTTATTAATGATACGTTGAAATCAGTGTTAAGTTGAAAAGAATATGTTCTGCTTCCTCCGACACAGAATTTTTTTTTTTTTTTTTTTTTCAAAGCAGAAATAGTTTGTGGAATCTTCTGAAGCATTCACTCTCTCTCTATGATAACCCCTATTGACATACAATTAAGCCCTAAGGTTTTGCTTTAAATCAGGTGACATTGAAAGCAATGCCAGTCCTTTGCCATACACCTTAGGGTAGCAGTCGGAAATCACCCAGTTATCAAAAATTTCTTCTATGAACTCCTGGACAACTCTGGAGAGTATTCTGTTCCCAACCAAATCTCCAAACCTTTTTCTACAGAGTAATGGTATTGCTGGTATGAAATATTTCAAGCTTGCAAAATTGCAAAGAAAAGAAATAGTGTGATTAATATAAAACCACCCTGTACTTATTGTGCATACTGACAATCACTGTACAGGATGTTAGCTGCACTTTTTTTGAACAGCAAACTGATATTCTATTTTTAAAGTCTCATCTGAAAGAGCTCATCAAAACGAAAATTACAAAAAAAGGCATACAGCTTTATTAACCAAAAACTAGTACAATTTTAGTTGATTTTGTTATAAAGGTGCTTGGGATCTATCCAGTTATATTAAAGGAGGTGGCAAAGGAAGCAAGCAAACCCTTAGCCATAATTATGAGAGCATTCTTGGGCTTGGGGGAAATGTCTATGGCTGGAGATGTGCAAATGTATCTCCAATTCACAAAGTTGAATCAAAGGATCACATGAGTAATTACAGACCTGTTAGTTTGACTCCTGTTCCAGGGAAAATAATGGAGTTACTGGTTAAAGAAGCATTGCAGGACCATCTAGACAAGACAGCAGTAATAATTCAGACACAGGATGGGTTTGTCAAGGGGAAGTCTTGTCTGACCAATTTGATTGGATACCATGATGTGGTCACAAAGGAACTGGATGCAAAAAATAATTTTAATATCATATACTTGGATTTCAGGAAAGCTTTTGATACTATTGCAGATGGAAGACTACTGTACAAATTCGAGCAGTATGGCATTAAAGGCAAGCTACAATGGATAAAAGGATAGTTTAGTGGGAGAAGACAGAGAGTGGTAATCAATGGATATTGCACTACGTGGACTAATGTTATTAGTGGTGTCCCTCAGGGTTTGGTGTTGGGCCTGTTGTTGTTTTGTATATTTATCAATGATATTGATGAAGATATATCAGGCTTAATGTCCAAGTTTGCAGATGATACAAAGGTTGGCAGGGTTGTTAATAACAGTAATGACAGTATGCTGCTGCAATAGGATCTGGAAAAGGTGGGTAGATGGGTTGAGAAGTGGCAACTGAAGTTTATCAATGACAAATGCAAAGTACTGCATATGGGTAGCAGTAACCCCAGAGAAATGTACCAACTGGGTGGTGTTACATTCAGGGTAGTGGAGAATGAAAGAGACTTGTGGGTAATTGTGCAGTCAGATATGAAGTTTTCTGAGCAGTGCAGACAGGCTGCCAGAGTAGGTCATGGGGGTCTTGTCAATGATATACCGGTGCCTCCGTAGCCAGGTGGGAAGGAGCAGTAGTGCGTAGCACACGCTTCTTGATTAGACCGGGGTTCGAGCCCGTCACCACCAAATACGGAGGATGCGGAAAGGTCAGGGAATGACCACCGCATATCCCGGAGCAATATGGCCTTAGTTGCTAATGCTCCTAAAAAAAAAAAAAAAAGTCAATGATATACAGGAATTTTCCGAGCAGGGATAAGGATTTAATTACCCCCTTGTATAATACAATGGCCAGGCCACATCTTAAGTACTGTGTACAGGTCTGGAATCCTCATTTTAGGAAGGATGTAGAGTTGCTAGAATGAGTATAGAGAAGGGCAACAAAACTGGTGAAGGGAACAAATGGGTGCCCTTATGAAGAAAGGCTTAAGTTCTGCAAATTGCAGCTTCTGGAGACTAGGTACCTGCGAGGTGATCTGATTGAGGTGTATAAAGCCTTGAATGGATTGAGTAGGCTCAATGCTGATGGGATTCTTCGTCTTGCTCAGATTACAAACCTGAGGCGCATAGATTCAAACTGAGGAAAGACAGTTGTAGAATAGATGTGCAGAAGTTTGCCTTTAGCCAATGGGCAGTTGATTGCTGGAACAAACTTCCACTGTTTTTGTGGAAGTTGATAGCTTAAATAAATTCAAGGCAGAACTAGACAAACATTTGGAACGAATGGATCAGTGAAATGGGAAAGTTTTTTTTTTTTTTTTTTTTTTTGGCTAATGCTGAATAAGCTTGCTTTCTTGCATCATGTGCCTCTACTAATGCTAATGCTAAAAGTATTGTGAACTTTTGAGAAATGGTTGTGGAAGCAACACTGAATGGTTTATGTATAAGATAGTGCCAAATTTATTCAGAAGGACTGATGCATCAGGTTGGATGACATTTGTGACAAATTAACATTAGACACAAATTTGTTTAAAAGAAACACTTATGTTTTTCTAATAACAGTTATCCTATAGGCAGTCAAGCTAAAGTAGGTAAAGTAGCCTAAACAATGAATCCAGGGGTTGAAATTCAAAACATTTCTTATCTACCTTTCACCATGAGCCTTCTGATTTTCATATACAGTATATTGACTACTTACACTTAGGGGATACACATTTTCTTATAGAATCAAAAAACTTGTTAGTGACAGTAATAAATATTTATAGGTAGAAGGTGACTGGATTGAAAAATTGAATGCCATTTTTGGGCTATACTAAAATTTGTTATATTTATTGAACCAATCTAGTGGTTTTATATGAAGTCACTTTTTAATTTTCTTGTATCTGCTTTTATTTGTATATGAAATGAAATTAATTCAGTTTTGAGGGTATGGTATTTTTACATTAAAAATAAAATAAACTTGATTACAAAATAGCATTACACTGTTGCAGTGAAATTCAGAACATTGTTAAACAAATTCCTATGTTTGTTTGTTACAGTTACTAAACATGGTGTTATTTGGAAGGAGGTTGAGTCAGATACAAATCCAATCAAGATCCCTAGGAATGCTGTATTAGCTGGTGGCGTTGATCGGAATGTAGTTTATGTCGGAAGACGTCTTCATGGTGGGCGTCTTATACCAGGAAGGATAGTACCATTGGAAAGGAGTTGCTATATTTGCAATCGTGGTCAAGAATTCAGATACCGGAGAAAATATGAGGTACTGATATTTGATATTTTGTATCTTTGGATTGCAAATTTGCTTTTATGTACAAACTTTATAAAAATTATAGAAATACTGCAAATTCAGTAATTTAAAGAAAAATATATTTTTTTAAATTTCTTCTTGTAGGTCTTGTGCATTGATGACATTAGTTGTGTGGCTTGGAAAACGTTCACAGGTGGTCAGATTCCTCCTGAAGCTGTTCAAGGAGGTGGAACAGCAGATGAACCTCTGTACATTGGACGTGCTGTGATCGGTACGGAATGGCTGGTGGGAATGGTGCAACCAAATGATTGCATCCTACGAGTTCCTTATGCTACAAGGGAATATCTCGTTCATGAATACCAACTATTGACGTACAAGTTCAATATGCAACAAGAGAATTCCTTGATCCAAGCATAACAGTTCCTTAGTCACTGCATCACAGTATGCAGTGACTAAGGAACTGGATGCAAAAAAAAATATACAAGGTCGAATCACAAAAGTTTCAGGACTAAATTTATCTAAACAAATATAATCTAATGTAATTTTACTATATGGACAAACATGGTTGTGTCACTAGGATGCAACTTTGTTTGTCCTTAAGTACAGAAAAGGGAACACTAAACCATGCAACAAATACAGAAAATTACAACTGTAATTAGGGTTATACTTGGCAAGGTGAGAATTATGCTCTTTTTTTTATTTGTATGATTTTATTTTATTTTGAATATTGGGATGATTTTGTACGTAGGTACAGAATCGAATATTTCCAAGTATAAACCTAATGCAGTATTAATTTGCTACATAGTTTAGTAATCCCATTTTCTATAAATGTTATCTAACGTCTTGGTAGACGTTAAGGAATTTTTATGGGCTTGTTACGCAACATGCATAGTGAGTCAGTTTCGTTAATATTTAGTGTTACTAGTGGCAAATGATGCAAGAAAAGCAAGCTTATAAGTTGGATACTATGATGGAGTAACAAAGGAACTGGATGGAAAAATTAATTTTGACATCCTATACTTGGACTTCAGGAAAGCTTTTCATACCAGAGTACATAAAAGAATGCCGTACAAATTGCCGCACTGTGGCAGTAATGGCGTGATACTTCTCTGGATAAAAGGATGGGTAAGTAGGAGAAGGCAGAGAATGGTTATTATATTTATTAATGATATTGATTAAGATGTATCAAGCTTAATGTCTAGTCAGCAGATAATACAAAGGTTGGGAGACCTCTTAGCCACGAATGCATGGATTTGTTAAGGGGGGTGATCTTGTGTGAATAATTTGATCGGATACTGTTATTAGATAATTTATAAGTATTTACGAGTATATGCCTCCCATACAAGTCTCAGAAATCTGAAATCCAATTATGTGTAGTCATGAACAGTACTTCTTAGTTGGTATGAAAAGAGTAGTGGCTTGTACGATTACTTCCCTGAATGCTTCCATTTAGAATTTGCTGTTGATATCATCATCAGATGGTCCCACTGCATAGAATTTAAAAACTGTCTGAGACCACTGTGGTCATAATTGCGATCGCAAAAGCTCTTCACTTTATGCTTGACGGTAATTATGCCTTTAAATAAATCCCACATCAGTACACTGTAATTACTGCTGTACAGTAGGTTGCCAATTCTTAATGTATGAAGAACCACTGGTTATAATCACCTGATCAAGAGTATTATGCCCTCGTATTGCCTCTCTAATATGCTGCTGTAAAAAATAGTTATCCAATAACTTCAGAGAAGCCTTGCTAATGTGTGGGTGACCAACCTGCAAGTTCCAGTCAATCTGGAAAGTTAAAATCCTCCATTATGAGACATTCTGATTTACTGGCCCACTCTAATTGTCTGTATAGTTTTTTGTTATTCTCATTACAGTAATTTGGATTATGATTTAATATGCTTCTTAACTAAGAGCATAACCCCCTCTCTCTTCCTCTTTTGTCTCCCCTTTCTGTATACAGTTTACTCTCCATATTCAAATTCTCCATCCCTTACACATGACTCAGACCACATCTCTGATATCCTCACAATGCCTGCATGTGATGACTTAACTAGTACTTTGAATTCATCAAATTTATATAAAATTCTCTTAGCATTAGTGTACATGTAACTGATTTTATTCTTTTACCTCAATGTAATTGCTTGTTCTCTGAGGTTCCAACCAGCCTTGAAATGCCCATCACCAGTCCAACTTTTTGGAGCTCATGTGCTCAAACCAGTCCTCCACAATGCGAACAGTATGAAGTGAAGCATTGTCCTGCTCATACAGGTCCTTCTCCAATGTGCTGCCATAACCTGGATAAACATTATTGTCCTGGACACCTAGATAGATCTCAGCATTTATGATTTTGTCCTAAACATCCAAATATTCCCAAGCCAAACCATGAAAAACAGCCACAGATCATTATGCTATCTTCACCAGACTATATTGTCAGGATAATAACCTATGGCAGGTAGCTTTCTGTGAGCATTTGTCACACCCAAGCATGACTGCAAATTGGTAGATCCTGTACTGCGACCTGACATTGTAAAGTACAGCTTTCAATTAATCTACTGAGCCAAGAACGGTAGGTCTGACACTAAGCCAGATACCATCTGACTTGGTGTAAGGCTTTACGCTCTTCTTAAAGAATCATCCGCTGCATTCAGATTGGACGAGTTTTTGCAGTGGTCTTGTTTCTTGTTTCAATACTACTATTTCCATATCACATCACCAATAGCTGACCTAGGGATAGTAATAATACAGTAATAGTATTTGGAAAGTGCAAGGAAGCCACAGGCTTTTGCTGCAATGAAAAAAAAAAAAAAACCCCGATGAAGATAAGAAAATACAAATTATATGCTTCCCTCATCTATACCTATTCAGTTAACCTTTGAATTTATTCAAACTGTCATCCTCAATTATTTTATTCCACCAATCAACTATTTGCTGGCTAAAAGAAAACGTTCTACAGTCTAATCTAAATCTCAACCTCTTTAATTTGAATTTATGGCCCCTAGTTCCGGAATTCTTTACAACAGTGAAAATTTCACCTTCATTCATTTTATTAACTCCTCTCAGAACCTTATAAACCTCAATCAGGTCACCTCTCAGGTGCCTGGTCACCAAGTTCTGTATCCCATGTAATCAGAGTATTTCCTCATAAAGTCATCCTGCCAGTCTCACCATTCGAGTTGCCTGTCTTTGGACCCTTTCAAGAAGTTCAGTATCTTTTTTCAGATGAGGTCTCCATACTTGAACATAGTATTCCAAATGCAGTCTTACAATTGCCTTATACAGTGGGATTATGACCTCCCTATCTCTACAGGATAGCATTCAATAAATCATCGGTGTGACACAATTGGCTTCCTAGCTGCCTGTTTACGTTGCTCAGAAAATTTCATATCTGCCCATATCATAATTCTCACATCCGTTTGTTCATCCACTGTTTTAATTCAAACCTGCCAAGTGTATAATTTATTTGGGGTTTGCTGTTCCCAAGTGTAACACTTTGCATTTAGCAGCATGAATACTTAGCTGTCACATCTCTGAAGTGTGTTCAAGTCATTCTGAAGGAGTGCTGCTTGGAACTGATCATTAACGAATCTATCAATCTCTACGTGGTCTGCAAATTTCGACATCACGACATCTATCCTTCGTCGAAGTCAGGATCTTCAATGCCATTGAAATGTCAAGTACAGGCTGATTGCTTATGTGTCACTTTATCATTCTGTTAGCTTCGTTGATTGCAGTTCTTGCAGCAGAATCGTATTACTGTTGCCTCGAAGGCCAACGAGAATATTTAGAAGAGTGTTGTTGTTACTGTTTAGTAGGGTGTTAGGAGCATCGGCGACTAAGGTCATATTTCTTCGTGTATATTGCCTGTAAATTGCATGTGTTCTGTGGTCTATTTTCTGTTTGCTGGACGAAAAACCATAGTTTCTGGGAGAAAAACAGCATGCTACCCTCGCCCAAAACCGATTAACTGAGCAACATTATGAAAAAAGGCCCATAAAAATTACTCATGTCATCGCCGGTACTCGAACTCGGGTCTTTTCCACTTGGTGTGGGGAGGACAGCAATCCTACCAACTTGCTACCCACGAGGGCTTAGAAGTGTGTCCTAACCGTGACCAACTATCAATGGACGGGTGTTCCAATATTAATGTAGGGCAGTGTGTGTGTGTATGTTTATATACACCAATAAATTTGCTGATATGGTTCCTCGTGGAAGGCCGTTATAGAAACTGGAAGAAGTTGGAGTTACTAGTAAGAGCCTATGTTGTTTTGCAAGCATGCAAAAAGATTAAAGACAAAGGGTTGTTATAAATGGTCACTCTTCAGGTTGGATGAGAGTAACAAGCGGGACTCTCAGAAATCAGTGTTACATTCGTTCCTGTTTCTAATTTATATAAAATGACATTGACAAGTGTATCCAAGGTGTGCTCTCAAAGTTTGATGTTAAGCTGAAGGGGTTAAAGGTGGTTAAGAATCGGAGCCAGGCCATGTTGTTTTAAAAAGACTTGAATTGGTTGCAGATACGGTTCGAAAAATGGCAACTGATATTTAATGCTTCTAAATCTAAACTAAACTTTTGGGGAACAGGAAGTCTGGAGTTACGTGTAAGCCAGAGGAGAGGAGCCAAACGTGGTTAGAAAAGAAAGACTTAGGTGTTATGATTCAATCTTTTGTGTATTTATGGGATTGTTTTCTACAGTAGCATGTTAGAAAGGCAAAAAGAGGGAGTAATACTGTTGATCCTATTGTCAAATTATTCGTGCATTAAGAATCTGCAGATAAAGGAACCACTTAGTGGCAGTGATCGCATTGTACTGATGTGGGATTTACTTAAAGACAATTACACCAGGGGGCTTACGTCTGGTGAGTATTGGCTTGACACACCCAGGGCTATCCTGAGCTGGATATCATCATTCTTTTCTCTTTCGGCGATTCTCTCTCTCAGGGTACTCAGTCTTTTTTTTTTTTTTGGCTGGTGCAGCATATGCCTCAGGCTTCATATGGCTAAGAATAATAAATAATAATAATTACCATCAGCGGTAAAGGGAAGGGTTTTTGCTTTTGTAACGGTGGCTATGGTGGTCTCAGACAGTATTTAAATTCTATACAGTGGGACCAATTGATGATGTTACCAACCGCAAATCTAAATGGGAAGCATTCAAAGAATTAATCTTCAAAGCTACTAGGCTTTTCATACCAACTAAGAAATACTGTTCAAGGTTTATGCCTAGACACCAAGTTTGGTGAGGGAAACAAATGGTTGCTCTTACCAAGAGAGGCTTAAATTCTGCAAATTGCAGTGTGTGGAGACTGAGCACCTGTGAGGTGATATGTTTGAAGCGTTAAGGCTTTGAATGGTTTCAGGAAGCTCAATGCTGATGGGATTATTCCTCTTGTTCAGATTCCGCACTTGAGGGGCATAAATTCAAATTGTGGAAAGACAGTTGTAGTGTAGACGTGCGGAAATTTGCTTTTAGCCTGCTGGTGGACGATTGCTGGAACAAACATCCATCAGTCGTTGATAGCTCGAACAAATTGATTTTGATCACGTTTACGAATTGAATTTTAATTCTATTAAGGGCGATTCTAATAAGAGAAATATTATCCGTAGGCTATAAAGAGTAAAGCACAGATTTACACTTTATTACCTTACCAATTAAAGATAAAGGAAAATTCCACTATACTAGTGTGGTTACCCTTCCAATTACTAACCGGGCCTAACGCTACTTAACTTCGGTAATCGGACGAGAATCGGTGTATTCATTCTAATACGATAATTGGCTATTCAGACAGCCTGTAATGCGTTTTCTTATGGCTTAGTTTGCTGTGTCGCATTTTCGTTGCGATTTTTGTGAATCCACGAACGCAAGCAAGTTATTCTCAAGTGAAAACTGCCTAGAGCACGCCTAAAGAAATTTCACTTCAAAAAGTGAAAAATTATGATTATCCGAGAACAACCTCATCCACTCGTGTGTTGTATGCATAAATTGCATGTTTTCTCTGGTTGTTTGCCTATTTTGCTTGAAGAAAAACCACTGTTTATGGGAGAATAACCTTGTTACCTAGCTTTTAAGACTGAATAACTGAGCGATGGAGTGAAAAATGCCCATAAAAATTCCTCGAGTCATTGACGAGATTCGAAACAAGGCCTGTTCTGCCCGGTGTGGGGAGGATGTTGATTAAATATACTCTGCTGCCAAGTTTTTTTTTTTTTTTACATTCAGTCCTTCCTGAAATTTTCTAATCATATCTTACTTGTGTGCAATAATTGTGTGCAATAAATTACATCGCTGATACTCAGGATTCTGGAAGATCCATTCACTACTGTCACTTTCTGTATTACTTTTTATTAATTAGCAATAAAGTTGTAACTCGGTAAATAAATAAACTGGTGTTTGTCTTTATTGTAATCAAATATTTCCATATACTTAATCGAAACACTAGATGTATCAGCATGGGCGGATTGGGAGCATAAAACTGACCAAGCAAATATCCACAAGCGATCCATTAAGTGACATACAAATGCAATTTGATAATCCGTCTCCTAGACCACTGGGATTTTTCCTGGTGTCGGTGATTCAAGTGCAAAAATAGCAGTAAACAGAAAGAAGCTCGAAACGATTCAAAGATCTTTCCTGCTTACCATTACCCAGGCCTGCCGTACTGTCAGCACTCATTCCCTTCAGGCGCTGGCAGACGTTCTCCCTTTGGACCCGGAGGTGATCCAAAGCGGCCTCCGCTGCCATCTGCCAAAAGGCACATAAGTAACCATGGAATATACCATTGATCACACTAACAACTTGAAGGCTGAAAAGAATCGCTTTACCCTCCATCTACAGCAGACCTGGCTGCTGTAGATTTACCCACAGATCACCAAGGTATATCCCAAGTCTCCTTCGTCGTTCTCCCCCGGCCTGCATGCAACTTTCATGCTTACAGGACACGGATCCATCAGAGCCAAGCCCTCAACTCTTGGAGTTATTTATGACTCCCTCTGCTACTGTAGAGAGTTGGAGTCACCTAATGTATGATTTCCCCATGTACGAGGATCTTCGTTGCATCCTAATTACCAGAATTAACTTCATTTCCAAAGACCAGGAGCACTACTTGTTGGACAGAGAGTACAAGGCCTCGCAATACTGCCAGGAGTTTTTCACAAGAAGAAGATCTCTACCATTGGAACAATGACAACATCCGCCTGACTAAGACTAGAAAGGTTGAGACCAACCAAGTTACTGCAGCCAGACATCTCATACCAACCTAGATCAACAACGCGGGTATAACCCGCCAAAAGTGAACCTGCCAAGTGGCGGTCAAGGCCGAGCTTGGTCTCCTTGGTTGGTCTACTTTACTTCCCCCTTTCATACACCCCACTTGTCTAATGGAGATACCTCCATCTTACCTTGGGGATACCTCCTCTCTACATCCCCGATTCTTCTGACTGTTCCCTCCCCACTTAACATCTCCTCTCCCATACTCTTAACTTTTTTTTTTTAACTTGGTCTTCGTCCAGAAAGCTCAGAGACCAGCCAGAGAATAATGAGCAGCCTGGCTTCCCTCCTAGCGGTATGTACGAGCAACGTGGGGTCCCATCAGGGGCCCTGCGGCCAAAAAACAACAAAACAGAATCCAACATAATATTTTTGTTCGGCTTTTCTAGAGTAATATATACTTCACAAGAGTACTTATGGAGCAGTTATGAGAAACCAACGATGGCGACCCCCTCCCCAAATACTATGTACACTATGTCCCGGCGGCCCACTCTGCCCCTGCGTGTCAGTGCTACGTTTCCCATATGCAATGGCATGTGTTTTTTATCATACAGGAACTCCTATTGTAGTTATCAATTTTTTTTACTTTCAGTTTTGCCGAGAATACATCGCTTATGTTCTGAAATCGTCAATAAAGTCACTTGAAGTTGTCAATCCATCAACCCCATGTTGTTATCTGTGAAGTGTCGTTATTGCTTCCAGTGTAGAAATCATTGTAAATTCCTATTTTTCCCTTTGCGCCCAGAAATATCAGTTAATAAAAGAGTTCCAACTATCCTCTGTTTAGATAAGATTAGATGAGTTGGCAACAAACTTCATAGTGATTCAGTATCTTGTAACAGCTGAGCAATCATATGCAGCAATCATCATGTGACGGCTAGCCTGTGTTAAAATATTTATGAATGTTATCCTGGGCTGTAAGAGAACGCATTTGTAATCCTTGAAAAACAGCAAAAATTCTGTATTATATTATTTAGGCCATACAAGATTCAGTGTGTGAAGCAGTTCCATAATGTCTCGCAGTAAGTTTATTTCTTTTCATATTTAGCCATTAAAATAATTAAGAATTAAATATTAGTACGGCAAAGAATTAACTTTAATTTTAACTTTTATAAAAATGTATAGTCCAGTTAAATAGTATGTTCAATGAATATTGGGTGTTTTATTGGAATCAACGATTGATTATCCTAGCGGTAATATTACATTTATTACAAAAAGGAAATTGGCGTCGTATACCAAATAATAGTCTCTCAATGTAAATTAAATATGCTTAATATACACTGTAATAGCCTGACAAATAACACTTCTCTATATTACATTTTGGTTGGCCATCAGGCGTCTGTTTTCTCTCCAGTGACGGTCACATCATTCGGACTTAAGCTCTTTAGGAACGATTATATTTGTGCACGTAGTCAACCTAAAGTAACTAAAAAGCATAAAGCAGAGAAGCATTATTGATGAGGCTATTTCAATAAATTTACTGTTATTAGTAAAGGTTATTGTTATTATTAATAATTAATTATTTATCTTTAGTAATGAGCCATAATCCCTGTGTTATTGTAAATCTTTTCAATTGGATAGATTCATCTTTATTATCAATACGGCTACCTCAATAGCAACGAAATAGTGATGGACGCCATCCACACAATCGTGCAGCTTCGTCATAGCAGCCACCAGGAACAACGGAAGAGAAACCAAAGACCAGCTGAACAAGACTTGCAAAAACAAAGAATCACCAGCATGGGAAAGAAGTCTTCAGCAGAAAATAGAAGAGCCAAGAGTCATGGTAGGCCAACTAACCCAGTACCAACGGGCTAACAGAAGTAAGAAGCTGATCGGAAAAGTCAAGAGCAGCCTCAAGAAGGACAGCATCTATAGCAAATAAGAGACCAAGAACGAGAGGATAGAAGAATATATAGACAACCTGAAGCAGAACCTTCTTGCACTCATGAAAACCAGTCGGCTCAAACTACTTGCTGAAGGTCAGTATAGAGATCGAAACCATGACAGAGGAAGAGAACTACAAATACTGTATTTGGAGATGATTCGGGCTCAACAGCTAAAACACAAGGAGTGAAGGCCAGCCTGATGGAAAATACCGCCAGAAACACTGAAGCCTGCTGAAAGGAGGGCTAAACAGAGGAAACACAGTAAAGCCATAAACACCTATGCAGTGCCACTAACATATTTCTTCCGCATTTGTACAGCAGACTAACACCGATCTGGGAGAGATTATGAGAAGAACCAAGACAATAATGACCAAGAACGGCCTACGTTGGCGGCCGTTGAGAGAATGATTATAACCCAGAAAAAGGAAAAATGGTTTGAAAAAGTACATCGAACAACAGAATAAAGGGTTGAGAATATGAAGGATTACTTCCAAAAAAACACAGCGCCGATCTTCGAGGCTATAAGAAATGCAGATAAGCGGCACACCCCGTGCAACCCCAACGAGAAGACCCCACCTACCCAAACGGAAGAAATGAAGATATAGAGAAGGGTGAAGATCTTCTTCACCCTTCTCTATATCTGGAAGTCACACAGTGACTTCCAGAAGGCTACACTGATAAGAAGGTTTCCACTTTCCTGTGTTAAAATATTTATGAAATGTCCTCTGCTGTAAGAAAACACATTTGTAATCCTTGAAAAACAGCAAAAAATCTGTATTGTATTATTTCGGCCATACAAGATGTCTCATCAGTGGGACGCCCTTCCCCAAAACTGAATCATTCATGCTCACCATCCAAGACAAGATAATCAGCTCCTGGAACCACAGAAAATACGCCCTTGGGTTTAGCACGGTTGGCATAATCACCATCTTTCCCCCCACTGGAAGGAAAAGGCCTGAGTTCAAATCACATCAAATGACGCGAGAAATTTTTATGGGTGGTTTTTCGCACCTGGCTGAGTTAGTCGGTTTCGGATAAGGGTAACATGGTTTTTTTCTTCCGGAAATTTGTGGTTTTCATCCAGCGAACAACAAATCAACCAGATTTGATGAGCTCTGCGGTTGTTTGGGATTAATGGGGCACAAATCACTGGCTTACTTGGGTAGAGTCCACTTGAATTAAGCCTTATTAACACAGTCCGGTTGGAAATGCTTTCAACTGTGGCCACAGCAACCTGAAGAGACAGTTGAAGACAGGACAGCATTTCACACGCTATTTACACCCATATACGGCACAATATGGCCTAAGTTGCTGATGCTCCTAAAGGAGAAGATAATTGGGAAATATTAGACTTTTTTATGATTAATTGTGAAGAAGTGTAATAAAGAATTTTAGTTATAATATTATTAATATTATGAATTAATAATACGAGTTATAGTTTTGTCATCAAACTTAAATATAAATTAATGAATACATTATTTGATTAATTCTGTTTATATTACTACTTTATTATTAAACATTTCATAATTTAATTAAAAACTCCTTGATGCCTCTAAATAAGCAGGAAAGTAATTTGACACAATCGTAGTTATTCATTTAAAACAGTACGCAGATGAAAACACCTACACTACAATCGACAACCCTCGTAGGTTGCACAGTTGGTAGGATCACCGTCCTCCCCACACCGGCTGGGAAAGATCTGGGTTCGAGACCCGTGGATGACGTTAGGAATTTTATGGTCATTCTTTTTATAAAGTGGCTGAGTTAGTCGGTCTCAGGCGAGGGTAAAACTGCAGTCAATCCATTGCAGAATGGAAGCCTCCTCAAAGATTCATGTTGAGGGAAACCATAATCTACCACATTGGTCCAGTGCGGGTTGGCAGAGCGACGGTTTTTAGCAGCCAGGGGCTTGAACTCCAGTCTACTCAAAGAGCGTGTGCTACTGCATTCCCGCTCCTGACCACTAGGGTACCATGGTTTTTTCTCCCGGAAACTGGAGATTTTTGTCCAGCAAACAGAAACTTGACCACAGAACACACGCAATTTACAGACAGTATACACAGAGCAATATAGCCTTAGTTGCTGACTCCTAAAACCCTACAACAACAACAACAATAACGACAGCTCATTCATATGCGAGGCCAACGGAAGTTGACAAGACTTTTGCAGGGTAACAAAAAAGCTACTGCCAGTCGAATATCGACACAAGACAACATTGTTAGCAAAACAGGCATTTCAGAACTCACAACTCGTACCTTATCACGGTGGAGTACTCGTCAATCTACGCGTCGTGCCTTGCCACGCTGCCAACGACCAAATTTGGTTCCACTCGTGTCAGCAAAACTCAAAAAAGGTGTGGTTACAGTAGCACTAACACTAAACAAAGAGGATTGGAATAACTGAACCTGTTTCATGCCGATGGAAGAACCAGAATATGGCAAAAACAGTATAAGTCCATGTACCCAAGCTGTCAGTGTAAAATGGCGAGGCTAGTGGTGATGGTGACGGTGTGGAGAGTGTTTTTATTGTGAAATTTGGATGCCACAGGTTATCTGGGAATCGTTTTTGATACCTTAATAGATGCAGTGATTGAATGGGTTGTTCCGACAGGATAATCCACCATGTCACAAAAGCAAATTGTACAAAACTGGTCCCAGGAACAAGAATGAATTCCGTCTACTGCGGCAGCCTCTTCGGTCATCAGATCCTAATGCAACTGTGCACTTATGGAATGAGTTCTTCGGAATGGAGATTCGTAACTAACGAATTTGTAACAACTGTGGGAAGAAATTGGATCAACTTGCAGTAGCATTTCTATGGCACGCCTCTGGCACCAGTTGAGTCGATGCCACTACGAATAGAGGTTGTTCGCAGGGCTGAAAGGGGACCATTCGCTATTAGGTAGGTGTAGATAATAAACTGGGCACTCGGTGAAATTACTGTACCTTGAAAATTTTCCTCATAACCGTCCCAACGTTATTTTCATATTTGAAAAACCAGCACGAAATATTTAAGCTGTTCGTTTTCTTCTGAGAAAATATAATCAGTCAAAAACCGGTAATGAGACATAATATTCAGGTGAATATTTTGGGGATATCCAGAATTTTGTTTTGTTTCTACTGATGCCTGATTCGTGTATTGCAGAGAGCTATGGCTCCGCAGCTGTATGGAAATGTGCAACAGGCAACAACATCCCTCAGGATGCGGTTGAAGTGGGGTGCAACGATGGAAAGTGGGTGTACGTAGGAAGAAGGGATCACGATGGAGATCTGCTACCAGGAAGAGCTGTTCCCACTGAGCGATTCTGCTACGTATCCATGGATGGGGTGGAATACAAGTACCATATTTATGAGGTCAGTTCCTTCCCGATCTGTTGATTTATTTAACTAGAATTCTTTCGGTTGAATTATTTCCTCATTAATATTTGTTTTTTTTTTCAGGCACTTTGTCTCACTGAGAAGAGCGATCTGATCTGGGAACCTGCCTCTGTCCACCGTCTACCCACTGGTGCCATTCAAGGAGGAAAGACTGCGCAGGGTGACCCTCTATATATTGGCCGAATACAAATGAATGGGGTTTGGCTCTCTGGGAAGGTACAGAGAAGAGATGGTTACCTTTATGTCCCTTACAACGGAGTTGAGTACCGGCACCCAGAATATGAAGTTCTCGTTTGCGCCACCGTTAATATTTGATCGTGATTCGATTTAATTTCCTACCTGAGAAAACAGATAACTAATAACAAGTATATAAATGAGGAGCACACCAAATACTGGAAAAAATGCTTGTGCAAAGAGCGTCTACCAAGTTCCATTACGTAATTTTCCACTTTAATTTTGGGAAAGAAATGAAAAAATATATTTTTCGGTGAATTTTTAATTTGTTAACAGTTAGGTACTGTGATCATTCACGATTGCAGAATTTATTTATTTTTACTATGATTTCATACCCGAATAAGTTATCCACCATCCAGTTTTGGTTTGGTCCGTAATGCAATGACGTCACTGTCAGCTTTTTTCTCGCCATCTAGAAGTGCCCTTTGCTTTTTTCTTTAACGTGGTCTAAGGACATGCGGGTAAGCGCAAATTTCACAGGAATTTCTCAAGCCTCCTCCTCCACAAAAAGAAAATAATAGAAAACTTTGGGGGAATTGCTAACCAAGCTACTCATCGCTGAAGTTAAAATGTGTTGTGGGCATTGAAAATGAACTACGATGTGTGGTCGTGGAAGAAGTGAAGGACTTTCGTAGTGAAGCCAGCACTTTTAACAGTAAATAGATTATGGATTGAATAAATTATATACCAATAAAATAAGTTTACTTTTGTTTAAATCTGCTTCTGTTGAGGGGTATCGCAGTAAGAAAATTATTCTTCTTCCGTATTTTTTGTATCAGATGGAAAAAATTCTTGCCAACTAACAATCACTATACCAACTTTCATCACTATTCATCTCCAGACAACAACTCATCGCCGCTTGAAGTGGATAAGGTGCCGCCGTTCACTATCAAGTGCCCCGGCGGCAAATTTATTTTAGATCCGCTGCTCCACTTTTTAATGCAATTATCTTCAGGGTTATTTTCCACCGTTGTGGAATATATATTCTGTGATATCACTATCAAAAACCCATCAGTCAAGGCTACTGAGCCATTTCAGATTAATCTACTACTTCCACAATGTCGAACCGTTCAACAGTTAGCAATTTCTTTCTGACAGCTTTTAGAAGAAGAATGTTTATTGCAACACTTAGAATGATAATTTACATAATAGTAGTTGCAAGAACCCCTCACGGCACAGTGGCTAGGGGTTAACAAAGTGTACTACAGAGACATTATTGCCTCAATAAGCCAAGAATACACAAATAAATAATAGAATAATAAATAAAGTACAGAAAAATGGAGAAATGACTCGAGTATACTACATATACAGAATATTAAGTGAGTGTACTATCATTTGTTTCAAAATACATGTTATAAGGACATACATAAATGAAGTGCATAAATATGTACATGGTTGGGTTAAGAATATACATTGCCCGAGACATATTGTAATAGTAGTAGCCTTGGCCACCCCACTGATTATTCTTTTCCTATACAGCAATACCCCGCATAGCGTTGATAATTGGTACCGAAACTGTACCGTGTTATGTGAAACCTTGCTGATTGAGGCATAATTATAATGGGTTCTAATTGAATGCGTACCAGAGAAACAGTCTATAAACAAATTATAATAAATGTATAAACAATTTGCGCTTGATAGCCAATTAAAATAAAAAATATTGCAAACATTTTATTAATGAAAAGGTAACATTATGAGAGATGAGAAAAAAGCTTTATTTATTTAAGTATTTCAATAATAGCCTGTTGAAAGTCGTCTATTCTTTTTCTTGGTGTACAAGTCTTTGTGGCATCAAATCCCATCTTGTAAAATTTTCCGTATCTTGATGCTACGTACAACAACCGGATCTCCATTCATAATCACCTCGCAGGCCATGTCAACTCCCCCGAAAAACTTTCTTTCTCCAATTCTTCTGTTGAAAATTCTTTTGGTGCCACTTCAGAATTGTTTTCCTCTTCTTCATATGTAGTTTGCTCGTCAGGTTCAAGGAGAGTTGAATCATCCAAGTCATTTGCATGTGAGTCAGTGCAGTCACGTACATTGGCAGTGTACAAAGTTTCGAAGTCTTTTCCGACCTTCACAGTATTTTCGGCAATTGTCTGAATTTGCGATTCGAAACCAGTGAAATCATTTGCCAGAACATGCTGCCAAACAGAACGCATGTTGTTGGCAATGATTTCTGGCCAAGATGCAAATATATTTTCGATCGTATTTAAAGGGGTAAAAAATAAACTGTGAAATGAAAAGTTTGAAAAGCTATCATGTCGTCTCGTCAGGATGGAATTAAGAATACTGAATGCTGTTGTACGTTGCTGCTGACTGCCCGAGGGGAGCTATTGGTACATGTGCATGTGAGACAATAGTTGGCACTGCAGCATATACACTGTGCTGCCACTTTATTAGGTAAACCTACCTAGTAGCGTGTTGAGCCTCCTTTAGCCTTCAAAACAGCCTGAATTCGTCTAGGCATGGATTGAACAAGATGCTGAAAACTTTGTTCAGCAATGGAGTACCATGCAGACATGAATGTGTCACGCAGTTCCTTGCGATTCGACGGACGTGTAGGCCTGCAGCGAACAGCCCTTTCCAGCTCATCCTAAAGATGTTCAATAGGATTGAGATCCGTGGACTGAGCGGGCCACACCAGCAAAGAAAAGTCATTGTCATGTTCCTGGAACCATTCCAGAGTGATTCGTGGTTTGTGAACCGGCGCATTATCCTGCTGGAAGTAACCATCTGACTGAGGATAAACTGTCAACATGAACGGATGCACTTGGTCAGCAACAATGTTTAAGTACGATGTGGCATTCAGACGCGAATCTATGGGTATCAATGGACCCAACGTGTGCCAAGAAAACATTCCCCACACCATAACACTGCCCCACCACCTTGCACAGTAGTCGTCAGACATGACGGGTCCATGGATTCATGTTGGTTTCGCCAAATTTTGAGCCTTTCGTCAACATGATGCACCAAGAACTTCGACTCGTCAGACCAAACAACTGTTTTCCAATCCTCGATAGTCCAGTGCTGGGTGTTGCTGTGCCCACAGGAGGCGTGCTCTCTTGTCCTTCATTAATAACAAAGGTACGCGATGTGGCCGTCAGCTGTTGTAGCCCATTCGCGACAAGGTGCGACTAGTGGTCCGTTGCGGTATTTTGTTCTGCGCACCAAGGTTGTATTCTGACGTGATGTGCGACATTGTGGCCCGTCTTTTGCTTGCACAATTCTAGCCATCCTCCTCTGACCTCTCTCATCAACAAGCGATTTTCTTCCACAGGAGTGCCGTTGAGAGGATGTTTTCTGTTTGTTGCACCATTCTCGATACACCCTTGAAACTGTGGTGCGTGAAAAGTTCAGGAGAACTGTCGTTTCAGAGATGCTTTGTCCAGCACGTCTTGCACCTACTACCATGGCACGTTCGAAGTCCGTTAGATCACTCCTTTTCTCCATTCTTGCTACGGTTTGTACGCTTAACTGATACTAGAAAGGTTGTTCTGCTGCATTTATATCCACAACTGTGGTCATGTGACTTGCAGCGTTGTGGACAAACCATTTGTGTGCACAGCAGGCGTGTACCTAATAAAGTGGCAGCACAGTGTATGTACACATACCTAGACTACGACAACGCAGCATATATGCAGAGTACGTGTCTAGGCTATTGAATGAGTTTTAATATGTAGAGTAAATTTTTGACTTGAACTGAATTGAAAACCATGTTATAGTGAAACGTGTGCTGTTTGAAGCTGTGCTAAGTGAGGTATTGCTGAATTGTCGATCTCGACAGAATCGACATCTAAGTCCTGGACTCGAGACGGCATCTGCTGAGGAAGAAACCGGTCTGCGAGATGAAGGCGTCTTTGCAGAGGGCATAGCCTGAGGAATTGCTAGTAGACGTGCCACTAAGATCCTCCATGCACAGTTGTCCCAGAAGGAAAGGGAGGAGATGAGACAGATTATGAGTTTGACTGTTGTGACGAGCCTCCTTTCATTAATGAGCGACATGAGCCTTGGGATGTTGAATGAGTGCGTTGGCGAAAGCCGTGGTCCTGAGCTGGAGACGCAGGCTAAGT
The DNA here is from genome assembly GCF_048544385.1 of Mastigoproctus giganteus. Lineage (NCBI taxonomy): Eukaryota > Metazoa > Arthropoda > Arachnida > Uropygi > Thelyphonidae > Mastigoproctus > Mastigoproctus giganteus. The sequence goes on along the minus strand of NC_143587.1, from coordinate 15,737,152 downwards.
TTGTGGCACGCCCACTTGAGAAGCCAATACTCTGATGAGAAAACTGGTTTGATGGTAGAGGGAGATTCAGATGCCCAAATCTCAATTAGAGAAGCAGCGGATACACTATTGTTGAAATGTATCTCACCATGGTAGATTTGTCTGTTACATGGTGCAGATGTTGCTTGCGTATCCATTTCAGTCTGGCGGTTTTTGTGAGGAGTATGTCTACATGCTGGCCGAAAAGAAGCTTTGGGTCAAATCTGAGGTCAATGTAAAATTCCTAGGTCAGTGTAATGTTGGACAAGCGGGATGGAGGCTCCATTGGAGGGCTGGATAGATGGCTGTTGCTTTAACGAGAAGACCATGATTTCTGACTTCTCAGGATGATACACAGACCAAATTGTTTGAGATAGATGCATATTGAGGAGAGAGTGGAGGTTAGCTCTTCTGAGATTTGGTGAGGGTCTTGGTTTGCCTTAATTGGCGTGAGTACCTTTAGATCGTCAGCATATTTAACTTTTGGATTACCAGTGGAGCACTAAGGGCGGTGAAGAGGAGGCCGGATAGTACTGCCCCTTGCAGGACTCACTGCCAAAGCAGAAAAAGGCTGCCTCCAATAGGGCCGCTGTGTGCCTATTAGGATCCTTTGTGCAAAGTCATATCGGCACCCGACCCCATAAATCATTGTAGACAGTTATTTTAATATATTTCGTAATGATCAATGAACGCATAACAAAATACATTTTGGAATTAATAAAAATTACATCTAACACTTAACAACAAACAACTGCCTTTCATCGAAATATTTATCACACCTATGCATTAATATATTAATTTTTCATAACAGGATAATAACAGAAAGACAAATAAACAAATTTTGTATTAATATAGCTGAATAAAAAAAATAAAGTCAGCAAAATACAGCTGAAGGTCTTAACCGGCCACCACCTGACTCAGATAGAGCTCCGGTCTCGTGAAACTAAAGCAATTGCTCTTGGCATATCAAAAGCTTTTAATCATGGCTTTCATAAAGGTCTTGTAAATAAGCTTCCATCTTATGGTCTACTAACCGTTTTTTGTAATTGGTTTTCGGTTTTCACTTTGACCACTCACTGTGAGTGATGGTAGATAGTTCTTCGTTTTCTAACTTCTCCACTGTTGCTTGTGTTTCTCATGGTTCAGTTCTTTCTCCCACTCTTTTAATGACCTTCTTCCATTGAACGGAAATCCTGTCCATAGTTTTGCTTATGATAGCATATTACATTCCAACTTCCAGTTTGAGAAATCTTGCCCTGCACAAACAGCGTCAACTTCTCGAATATCCACTACCAATTTTTAAATGCTATTCTCCAGTAGGGCAAAGATAACCTAATTAATTTCAGTCCCTCTAAACCTCAGTCTTGTTTTATATCTCGCAAAAAGGATTCTTCTGCTCCTATGCTTATCTTCGATGACACTGATTTCTAGGAAGGTCACAAATCACTATTAAGATAACCCCGACTAATCACTCTTGGCATAAGCACATCACAAATATTGCTTCCTCTGCATCTAAAAATCTGTCAGGCTAGACTCCATTCAAAAGAAGGGAGGTTGTTCATTAATGACCCATCTCTTACAAAGGCTTTCCACTCACTGTCTCACAGACGTTCTGTTTTTACTGCATTCCTTTTCTATGGATACTTCCATGGACATTGTTCTTCTGAATTGGCTTCTGTAATTCTCTCTCTTTCTCTTCCAAACTAGTCCGACACGTGTCACAACCAATCAGCGTACTTTTAGTGTGTCCAACTTCAAACTCACAGAACCAACTTTTCTTTTTCCTCATTTATTCATTCAGCTTCCGTCCTCTGGAACAACCTCCCTTCGTACGTATTTTCTGAAAATTACAATCGACAGAAATTCAAATCGAATGTCAATGAGTATCTTCTTTCATCTTGTCAACCTTCCATCGAGGCACAGTATTAAGTAAAATAGTTTCTTGGTACCCCAAGCAACTTTCGGTCTTGGGGTACTCATTAAAATAATAAATAAATAAATAAAATAAACGAGCGTTCCACCTTACTTCTTTAAAGCATACCATCTGATGTCTGCACGGGTCCGGTATGCTTTGCAACAAGCGTTGAACATCTCGTCCGCCTGTTGAATTGTCACAATGGTCATTGAGTTCTCTCTCCACTTTAAAGACTCTAGTGTCTGGATTTATAAAAGCAACATCAAACAACTTGATCTTACATCAAACGATTGATGGTGCAGAAGGTTTTACACCAAGTGACGGATGGCTTCGATGTCAGAAAACTGTCATGGTTTTATTATTGAGCATTAGAGTTTATTGCTGATCAGCCTGCTGCTCATAAATTAACATTACAGAGGTATATGATGCAAGAAAGCAAGCTTATACAGCATCAGCCAAAAAAAAAAAAAAAAAAACAAATCCCATTTCACACATCCATTTGCTCTAAACGTTTGTTCAGTTCTTTCTATTTCAGCTATCAACTTCCACAACGACAGATGGAAGTTTGTTCCACCAATCAACTACCCACGGGCTAAAGGCAAATTTACGCACATCTATTCTGCAACCGTCTTTCCTCAGGCTGAATTTATGTCCTCCCCCCAGGTTTGTAATCTGAGAAAGAGGAAAATCCCATCAGCATCGAACCGACTCAAACCATTCAAGGCCTTATACACCTCAATCAGATCACCTCTCAGTTGCCTAGTCCCCAGACGCTACAATTTGCAGAACGTATGCCTTTCTTGGTAAGAGGATCCCTTCCTTTCCCTCACGAATGAGCCCTCCAGACCTGTATGCAGTACTCTAGGTGTGGCCTGACAATTGCCTTATACAAAGGGATAATCACTTCCTTATCTTTGCTAGAAAAATTCCTGTATATCGTTGACAAGACACCATGACCGTCTGCACTGATCAGACAACTTCATATCTGCCTGCACAATTACCCCGAGGTCCTTTTCACTCTCTACCAGTGTCAGTGTAGTACCACAGAGTTCATACGTTACTCTGGGGTTATTTCTACCCATATGCAATACTTTGCATTTGTCAATATTAAACTTCAGTTGCCACTTCTTAGCCCACTTGCCCAATTTATCTACAACCAGTTGGAGTAGTATACTGTCTTTATTGTCGTTAACAACCCTGCCAACTTTATATCAACTGCAAACTTGGACATTAAGCCTTCATCAATATCATTGATAAATATAGAAAACAACAATGAGCCCAACATAGAACCTTGGGAGACTCCACTAATAACATTAGTCCACGAAGAGCAGTGTCCATTGATTACCACTCTCTGTTTTCTCCCACTCAAGTACCCTTTCATCCATTGTAGCAACTTGCCCTTAACACTACACTGCTCCAATTTGTACAGCCGTCTTCCATTCACAACAGTATCAGAAGCTTTCCTGAAATCCAAGTATATGATAACAAAGTTATTCCCTGCATCCAGTTCCTTTGTGACTACATTATAGCATCCAATTGAATTGGTCAGACAACATTTCCCCTTTACAAACCCATAACGATCTAAGGTCGTTCAGAGAAATTGGTTTTTGACACCTTTGCAATATGGACGAAACAGGTGTAAGAAAAGATGTTATCTCTAAAAACAATGGCAGAAAAAGCAGCAGCAGAATTCAACAAATTCAACAAATTCAGAAATTCGCGGAAGTCCTCTGCAATAATGCAACTGAAACTCACAGATTTGCACTTTGTTATTGTAAACCAACTAATCGTAGAGGTTTTAGAATTGAAATTCTTCACCACTTTACTACTCCTCGTGAAATCAGAACGGTTGGACTCTGCATTATTCAAAGAGTGTTTTTTTTTTATGTATTTGTACCTTCTTTTCTTCATCACATAGATGAAGAAAATAAACTTACATGAAACGGCTATTCTCTTTCTACATAAAACTCCCTCATATCGCAACTCGAGGAACTTAAACAAATGGACAAAAAAGTAATGTTTGTACCACCAAATGCGAAATTCTTGATCCAACATATGTCTCTGGGGAGGGCGGGGGTCTAGAACGTCTAAAGAGCTGATATGGACAAAAGTTTTTGAATTTAATTTCGTAAAAAAAATCAAATTTAAAAAAAAAATAGAAGATAGGAATATAGGTTTTACCGAATCTTTAATAAGATGTGTTTACAATATACCCTGGTATGCAAAATTTAAGGACCAGTCAGGTTTTCTCCTGTATCTTCTCATAGGAGTGGCCTTGATATGGGAACGGCATACCAAAGGAACCCCGTGAGCTTCAGAAATGATGAAGGACACAACAACGGAAACAAAAAAGGTACAGAGGGACTTTATTCAAAAATGGCAACATAGCACTGGCTGCCATGATGCAGATGCATCACTGCCAAAGATGGAACAAAGGGAAGAGGTCGTCCTCAGTAGGAGATATGGCCACCCCTAATATCGATGCAGGCATTGGCATATACAGTGTTGTTGATAAGTTCTTGCGGTAACATCGTCCATTCCTCTGTCAGCGCCATCTTCAGCTGGTGAACATCTTCTGGTGGTTGTGTACGTGCCACTAGACGTCTCCCTAGAGCGTCCCATATGTGTTCGATGGGATTTAGATCGCTAGAAACGGGCAGGCCAATTCATGCGAACTAATGTCCTCACTTTCCAAAAGCATATCAACAGCTGCATACGATGGGGTGTGGCGTTATCATTCATAATCACCAACTCAGCGCCAATGGCACCTCGGAACAGATGCAAATGGGGAAGGATTACCTCAGTACAGTAGCGTGCACTAGTTACGGTACCGCTTTCCAGTATCTGGAGTTTTGTACGTCCATCCCAGACGAGAACACCTCGACCGCCATATCGATCTCTTTCAGTGATGTTTGCGGGGTGATACCGTGTGCCAACCTCTCGCCAGATTAGCTGACGTCCAGACTCGTTGCTGAGACTGAATCTACTCTGATCAGTAAAGAATACCTTGAGTAAAGATTTTGTAGTTGTAACCTTTAGAAATAGTGTTGGTCCTTAAGTTTTGCACACCAGTGTCGCACTAGCATGAAGCGAAATTCCAAGTTTAACATTTATTAAATTTGGAGGAAACTTTGGTCCGACATTGACAACTAATGAAAGTCCCGACTTACCAGAAGGCAAAGGAGAACTTACTTTATTAACTCATTTCAGACATTTCAAGGTTCTTAAAGATTTATAACAAAAAATAATAAAAATAAAAGTAATAACTCTACAGGCCATAAGTAAGATAAAAAAACAGTATACCCCACTCAACCTAAGCGAGGAGTCCCATCCCTCCCAGACTGCACAAACGAAGCTAGATAGATGGGCAAAGGAGACACTCCATGGCAGACATCACATCACCTCCAAACTCAAACTATTATATTAGGGCCACCCATAATATCCGTATATTTGTATTATGTCTGTAAATTGCGTGTGTTCTCTGATCGATTTGCCGGTTTTTCTAGAAGAAAAACAAAAATCCCAATTTCTTTGGGGGGTTCCTTGCTATCTACGCCTGACAACGATTAACTCAGCCACGGAGTGAAAAAAGCCCATGAAAGTTCTTCGCGTCATCGATGGGATTCGAACCCGGGCCTTTCCCCCAGTGTGGGAGGACGGTGACGATACCACTGTGATACACGCGCAGACACTACAATGATCTCCATCAAGATCACATCGATAAAATTGCTTCCAATGCATGGCTCACAAGCGCGACGCTCTTCCCTAGACTGAAGGATTCATGTTCGCTATCCAAGACCAGGCAATCAACACCAAGAACTATAGAAAATACATCGCCAAGGAGCCTGGAGTGTTCGATGACACATGTCGACGATGCCACCTGGCCTCAGAACGATCCAACACATCACCACGGAATGCAAGGTGATCACCCAGACTGAGTACACTCATAGACACGACCAGGTAGCCGGGATAATACATCAGCAGCTAGCGAAGAAATTCCAGTTGGTCAAAGAAAGTGTACCGTGCTACAAGTACGAACCCCAAGCAGTACTAGAGACCCCACAAGCTGTACTGGGACCGCGCCATAATAACGGATAGGACAATCCCGCACAACAGACCGGACATAATCCTTATGGACAAGAAGGAAAAGGCTACCTATCTGATTGAGATAGTGGTACCCAACACTGGCAACCTGCAGAAAACCCATGGGGAAAAATCAGGAAGTACACGAACCTAACACAGAAGACAAAGAGATGTGGCATATGCACCAAGTAACGACCATCCCGATCATCGTGTCAACCACAGGTATGATGCCAAAGACCCTCCACAACAGCTTAGCAGCAATAGGTCTCCCAGCGAACACCTACAAGGAACCCCAGAAAGTCGCAATCCTGAACACCTGTAGGATAGTCAGAGAGTTCCTCGACCAACAATAACAGCAGACATAACAACAACCACCCTGTGTACTTGGTAGCAATAACCGTCACGAGGTGGAACCCGCAATCGGGGAGAAATATAAAATAAGAGCAACGACAATAAAAATAATAGACGAAATAAAAGCCTGTACACCCTCTCCCGCCTGGTGTACACGGATGGCATTAGGCTCTACGCGGGAACCGAAAAGCAACGCCAGCAACTACTCCAGATCATTGAAGAATTCCGCAACGATGTCAGGATGGAATTTGGTGTAGATAAATGCAAACTCCACGGAGTGCATTAGAGGAACTTAATCTGCGAAACTACCACATGCAGAGTGGTACTCACGAGGGTACCACTGTACATTGCATCCTTTCCTCCTTCTGGTAAGGGTCAGAAGTTTGGGAACCCATCTAGGAGACACTTTATTCATTTGCACTTGTTGATGGATGATGTTGTCCACAGACCGTACACTACTCTGGAGCTCTGCAGCTATTTCTTTTACGCTAATACGGCGATCTTCCACGATTAATGTCTCAATTTTTCCAACACTCTTCTATTACAGCAGTTGCTGGGTGCCCTCGTGGGTAACACAGTTGGTAGCATCGCCGTTCTCTCAACACCGAGTGGAAAAGACCTGAGTTCGAGTCCCGTCGATGACGAGCGGAAATTTTATGGACCTTTTTCTCATCGTGGCTGAGTTAGTCGATTTCACACGAGTGTAGCGTGGTTTTTTTCTCACGGAAACTCTTGTTTGTCGTCCAGCAAGCAGAAAATCGACCTCAGAACACACGCAATTTACAAACAGTATACACGGAGCAATATGGCCTTAGTCGCCGATGCTCCAAAAATCCAACAACAACAGTTGCTGGGTGTCCTGGGATTTCTTCATCATGCGCTGAGGTTCTTCCACATTTCAATTGTTTATACCAATGTGCAAGAACACTGTAACCTAATCAGTCTTCTCCATAAACAGCGACCATTTCTTCTTGGATTGTTTTGGGTGTTTATCCTAGCAAAAATAGGAACCGAATCACTGATCTGTATTCCACTCTATCCATTGTGACACTTCACTTCATTCAGCGCTGCAAAGAAAAATGAATGAATGGTCAGATCGAAATCAAAATTCTAGAATTGGTGGTAAGTTGTGCTGTTTGTTAGAATCTACACTGGACTGTTTTATTTTGCAGTTGTCCCGAATTTCTTCTGGTATTTTCAACTTCGTTTCCCAAAATGAGATCGATTGTTTCTTGGGCCTGTCGGTTACGCAATCGATTTCGTGAGCGGTCAAACATGGCGTGTGGCGATCACGCGCCCTAATAAGGCGCGTGATCTCCTCTGGTATAGGAGACTCTATGGGATATCAAGTCTCTTAATTGCTGCTAGAGGTATCAATCTCAGTTCTTCTACCAGGACTAATGCAAGCTCAGTGCCCTCGAGAATCTCATGGCGGTTATAAACAACTTTCTCCTTTTATATGGCATTGAAAACCCCTCTGGATTCATCTCCGGAAAGTAAAGTTCTTCGTCTGGTAAGCAGGCTACAGACATAATATACTGACGCCTCATCGCCTGAGCTCTATCGAACGATGAGCGCGTACACACAAAAGCTCAGGGAGGCGTGAGGGAGGGAACCCGTTACTAGCAACACTTCTCCCTAGAGCATCCTGGACATGCTCTTTCGGAGGAAATTCTTGGTTCTATGGCATCTTGCAGTTTTGCCAGTTGTCACACATCTGTCATGTTGTGTGTGGAAATGTACGATGATGCCCTTCTTAATTATAAGGACGGGTCAGAGAATTCAAGTGTTTGTTCTTCGTGTTCTTGTTCTTCATCTAAAAGATAAAAAAACTCCAAACCTTAGGCCTAAATTAAGTAACCAGGTACAGTCAAGTTCGTTTTAAAACGTTGCCTAAAGATACGGAACTTTTAAATAAATAGTTTGTTCTACGATACTCATACTTTTGTATGGGTACTGTGTATGACAGATATAACCGCCATTCGCAAATTTAGTGGACCTGTCTGCTGGTTGCTAAGACAACGCATTTATCATCATTTGCGAGTGGGAGTAATTTGCAGCGCTGAACTTCACTTTGATTGCGAGGTTGAAGGACAAGGGGCGTCTGTGGCAAGCCACATCTTACGTCACTTCCTCGTAACAAACGCAAGCCAGAAGAACAAATAATCATACTCCTCACGGAGACTGCTGATAGAAGTGTAGCGCATGCGTATCAGATCTAGATAGCGCTTCATGGAAGGTTCATCAGACTTTGTTTAGTTTGGATGGAGATTCGACCTCAAAATAGTTTTCCTTTTGCTCATCTGACACCCATGTCTACCGAACTTATAAATAAACAACAGAATCCTTTTAAAATATGTTGTGGATTCATCATCGATGGGTAATAAAAGATTTTTTTGACTCCCCTAGTTTTAGTTTACTTTTTTCAAGGAAGCTAAGGCCACGAGGGGTCGGTATACTGTGTTTGTTATTTGTTAGAGTTGAAAAGCCTTACATTTCGCAGACTTAACCTTAACTTTCTCTTTTCCTATTGGACTAATTCTTAGCTTGGGGTTCTGGTGCAGCTCAACCACCTGTATCCCAGAATGACACGCCACTGGACCACATACAGCATGTCCTTGATGTGCTTACTTCGAGCTGGTACACAGTCCTTTTATAACATAACTTGGACTGATCATTAATTTTATGGATTGTTATGGACGTTTCCTTCTTCCGTTGTTGTTTTGGGGTTTTAGACCCTCAGCAACCATATTGGGCAGGATATAATACGTCTATAAATTGTATGAATTCTCTGGTTGATTGGCTGCTTGATGGACGAAAAAGCAGAGTCCGCGAGAAAAAAAATCATGCAACCCTCGCCTGAGACACACTAACTCATCGGCATTGTGAAAGAGACCCATAAACATTTCTCGCATCATAGATGGGATTTGACCTCGAGTAATTCCAACAAGGTGTGGGAAGGAAGGCGATTCTACCAACTGTGCTAATCGCAAGATCCTTTCTACCAATTTATCTTCAAAATTAAAAACAAACTATTTGATGGATTATCTTGATAAGAAATAGTCATAAGACTAGATCGCTTAATTCCGTTGGATGTTGAAAATCTTCGGTTTCAAGATTTGTTCTCGGTACCTCTGCGCAGTTATGGTAGCCCTACCAGAAACATGAAAAGGGGCGCAGCCACTGATCATTATTTTGCCCCACATGAGAATACTGCCTCTACCGTAATTGTCCCTTTCTGTAATGTTGGAGGATGGTACCGCATTCCTTGTTGTTTCCAGATGAAATATCGTTTACAATATTTTTGTAGGTTGAAATGGGACTCATCAGAGAACAGAACTGTGCCCCATTTGTTAGGGCTCCAAGTCATATGTTGCCAGTTTCGACGAGCTCTGCAGTGATTTAGCGTTAATGGGATCCAAATAATTGGCTTCCTTGCTTAGAGTCCACTTGAATTGAGAGGAGGTTCAATTCAAGTCCACTTCAATTGAGCCTCCTTAACACAGTCCTGTTGGAAATGTTTTCACCTGTGGCTGCAGCAACCTCAAGAGACAGTGGATGAGAGGACATCGCGGATTCAATCTTGCTGTTAGCCAGATAGCGGTCTGTTCTGGTTGACGTAGACCTCGGACGACCTTGGCAAGCTCTTCTTATAATGGTTCCTGCCTCGTGAAACTGCTTCCATAGTGCTGAGGCGACACTGCTTGACACATTAAGCCAAGGTGCCACCTCCAACTGCGACTGCCCGCCTTCAAATCGTCCAACGGCGCGTCATCTCAAAGAATCATCTAAACGACGACTTGCCCTCCTGAGTACTGAAGATGTGGCTGTCCCAGTGAGCAAGCCAAAAAACGGGAATTAAGTGACGTTGTCGCAACCCGTGTTGTTATTATAGGTATGAATAATTTGCATAATGTGCGTCTCTGTAATGTGGTAGATCGATTTCTATTGGATACTCGGAATCTGCATTCCAGGATGCCTATTATATCAAATATTTGCCTTCAACGAATCTATTCACAACAAAATATTCATGAAAAACATTTGTTCTGTTAATTTTGTAGAGCAGTGTATATGACCAGTCAGACTGACTTCAGTGGTAAGAGGAATCATGGAGGCAACGTACAGGGGTGTCTTCAAGAGCGTACAGGGTCATTTAGAGAGGAATAGAGTTCTGAAGAAAACAGTATTGTTTTGTAAAGGGAAAATCACGTTTAAGCAGTCGTTATTTCGATATTCATTAGCTGGAAGTAGGAAATTATTTCGACATTGTTTATCTGGGTACTGGTGGACCATTTAACTCAGTCCCCCACGAAGGGTTTCTGTATACTCTGGAACATGTCGAGATCATGAGGAAGATCCTTCGATAGCAGAGTGACTGGATGAAAGGAAGCGAAGGGTTGGGATTAATGATTACTCTTCAGATTAGGCTAACGTAAGAAAAGTCCTCGTGGGTAGCAGAGTTGAAATAATCATCGTCCTCTCCATATTGGGTGGAAAAGACCTAGATTCGAATCCTGTCGACAACGCGAGGAATTTTACTGGTCTTTTCACAACATGGCTGAGTTAATCGGTCTCGGGCGAGGGTAGCATTGGCTTTTTCTTAATGAATTGGTAATAAAAAAATCTCATTCATATTCAGCCAATCTTTGGTGACTCAGAAATAAATGGACGGGTTTTGATTTTCCATAGTTATACAGTACTAGGAAAGTTGTGCACTTTGTGAATGTCTACAGTGAATACTGCTTTAAAATAAGCATAAGAAACTTCTGGTATTTACAATTTTGTTTCACATATAATGAAGATTTAGTTTAATATGGCTTCATCCTTTCCCTGGAAACTCATTTCATCATTTTACCAATAATTATTTCTCCATCTGTTTGAAAAGGTTAGACATGGTGGTAACGAGAATGATTAGGGTGTTTACCATTTGGACTTTGCGCTCTGTCAAAGAGTAGACAGGAAGGCAGTTGATAATCAGTATTAAAACACACTCTGGCTTCTGACTCATCTGCTGGAAATAATGGAACTAATAAGTGGGTTGGGTCCTCTTCAGAGAGAAGTCTTTTTCGGATATTGTTCAGCGGATATCACCGGTAATTTCACTATGTGATGCAATAAGAAAACGGGGTAAGTGATCCCCAATTTATTGTAACTATGGTGAAGATACTGATTTCAATGGGAAAGCCAAAATATTATTCACAGGGCTACCATAAATACACCAACAGTCTTGTATAGTTCGGAAGTTTATCAGGAAGCGTATTTTCCCCCCATACAAACACCCCTCAACGAAATTCCACGCTGTTTAGAAGGCTAGGATAAACCTAGATAGTTTTTATGGTAATAAATTCCACTTTGGATGGTTATACAGTCCTCCACTTTTAAAAATTCCCTCCTCTACTAATGTGTATTATGTCCCTATATTGCGTGTGTTCACTAGTCCATTTACTGGATAAAAAACTAAAGTTTCCCACCCTCGTGGGTAGCACAGTTCATAGGATGGCCGTCCTCCCCACACCCGGTGGAAAAGACTCGAGTTCGAGTCCCGTCGATGACAGGACGAATTTTTATGGGCCTTTTTCATAACGTGGCTGAGTTAGTCGGTGTCAGGCAAGATTAGCATGGCTTTTTCTTTCGGAAACGCGGGTTTTTTCCATCCAGACCTTTTCTATCTCGCACCGAGTCTTTGCAGCCAGGTGTGAGATGGAAAAGGTCCGGTTTATGTCCAGCAAAGCAGGCAAATCGAGAATTTAATTATTCTACCACTAATATGACAGTTTTTTTCTTCTTTTCTGATAGGTACATCCGCATTTAGTTAATTTAGTGAACCTGGTCGTGGGTTGCTATGACAACGCATTTATCGTTTTCGAGTGGGAGTAATTTCTAACGGTGAACTTCACTTTGATTATGAGGTCGAAGGACAAGGGGCGTCTGCAGTCAGACGAAGCTTACGTCACTTTCCTTGAAACAACAACGAAGGAGAACAAATAACCGCAATTGCCATGGGGATCGCTGATATGAAAGTAGCTCGTGTATATCAGATTCAGATAGGTTTTCGAGGAGGGTTCATCAGACTTTGTTTCAATTTAGAAATAGATTCGACCCCGGAATAGTTTACATTTTGTTCATTTAGCCCACTTCTAAATATGCTGGGAATTTTGGGATTAGATGGTTATTTTCCACAACAGGTTCCCCTCCGGAGTTACGTTTTCGTAACTCGTGACCAACAGTCGACATCGGGTGTTTAATTATTCTACCACAACTTTTACTGACATTTATCCAGTACGTCATCCCAGGATCTCATCCGCTCAGGACCGTTGTCAACGCTTTTTGACTTCTTTTTGATCAACAGCACAGTGGGCAATAGAGCTACATCCAATCTTCAATCTGAAGAAATCCAGTCATCAACAGTGGTAGAAGACAGGACTATGTTCTCCTTCGCTACAGATACTTTAATCGTAAAAGAAGCACACAATCAAACACTTTCTGAAAGCAACAATAAAAATAAAAGGAAAGGAGAGGATCCTTTTAACAATCGAGAATCTTTGGGATGATGTAATTCTCTGGGGTTTGATTACCGGCTGTTTTCGGCCATCATATCAACAAGGGCTAACGTTCGAGGACTGTGGTTTATGTCAGAGAACCAATTACTTCGTTTTCTATAATCCAGCAAGCGAGCGACTCCATAATCTTCACCAGATTTATTGCTACCATCCGCATAGCATGGAAACCTGAGCATCTGTTGACACGACCATGGTCAAAAGAGTATTTTTGGGTTTTATTCTTCTAATAAAAAATCGTGTTAACCTGCTGTATGCATCTAATAATTTCTGTTAGACTAATTTAAGCAAAATTGGCGAATAACCAATGTTTTCTAAATATTTAAAGAATTTGGTGTGGAGAAGGGAAACAGGATGAGACACAATGATGTCAAACGAATTTCTTTATTATTCTTACAGGATTTTGAAGAATTTTATGCATCTAAATATAATCGAACGTAAATCTTACCAATTATTACAATTTGGTTATACTCGGCTTCTTTAGGCGTCTAATTTTACAAAAATATGTTCTGTTTGTTTCATATTGTAGATCTTTACCTCATCGAAGAGTGCTTGTTGGATTTCAAACTTCTTTCCTCTGGCGAATTCTAGTAATTCTTGTTTTTCTGCAGGATCCAGTTTCTTCTACTTCTGTCATCTCTTCTTTGTTAGAGCCAGTCCTTTTGCCAATATCAGCCCGTTTGTCCACCGTATTCATGCAAGCTTCGAGGGTCTTGTTGAACTTGGAAACATCTTTTTCTGCACTGAATATTCTTTTCAAATCACCAAAGAGATCTTCAGCTGCATAATCATTTTCGTGTTCTTCTTCTTTTAGCTTTCCAAGGGAAGTCAAAAGTAATTCTATTATTCCATAAATAACTGCAAGTCCAAATAAGAGGATGACCAAATCCATCGGATGGGAGTAAAACGAATGCAGTAAATTTTGTAACCATCTCAAAATTCCCGGTTGCGATACATCCATCTTGATACACTACGCTATTTGGTGAATACTGAAAACAGCTCTTCTGGAGTAATAATATGATTCGTCCACGATTTTTCAATAATAAAATTGAATATTTATTGTTATATGTCAATTATGCAAATGGTAAGCACAACAAGAATGTAGTATACACCAGCAGCCAACAGGAATCGAGTGACACTTAAATAAAAATCGGTGAGCAATTCCTATTAAAAGATTAGTTCTTAGATAGACCCTCGTGTGTAGTACAATGCATATAAGCACCATCCTGCCACACCGGGTAGAAAAGACCCGAGTTCGGTTTAAATTTTGAAACTAGCTGGCTTAAACAGACGTGGCATTATTCTGGAGATTATTTTTATAATATTGTCTGGACTAACACAATTCCAAGCGATTTGCAAGGTTTCCAATAATTTTGTGAAAATGGGCAGCCTTCACGAACTTGATGGTCTAGATGATCCCATAAAATCTCTATTGGTTTAAGTCAGGCGATTTTGGTGGAAGAATTTGCAATATCCTCTCCTCTTGTTTAGTTGCTAGAAAGTCTCTGCTTAGAGCTGAGCAGAGCCTTAGGTCACTGTCTTCTTGTAATAAAAAATTTCTTCCACAAAGTCGAAGTCCATAGGATATTGCATTATGTTGAAGAATCTTTTTGGTCTGTTTTTCTTATAATTCCTTCAATTCTGACGATGTTACCCACTCCAGAAAAATAGAGGCAACTCCACATCATGATGGGTGGTTGCACATCATGAATCACCACGTGCTTGACTGTAGGCACTAAACAAAGTGGTACCATTTTTTCTTCAGTTGATCGCCTCACATGAACTCTACGCTTGAATCCAAAAATTTCAAATTTTTATTCAACTGTGCACAGTACCTTTTCCTTCTCTTCAGTTGTCCAAGGGTGATGGCTCTTAGCCCAAGACATTTCTTTCGATTTTCCGGTTTTAATCAGGGTTTTCTCACCGCTACACGACCATGAAGCCTCGCTTGTTTAAGATGAAGTTATAATAGCACTTCTTTTTCTCAAGACTCAGTTCTTTATTTCTTGTCGTGTTTTTCAAGACAGAAATTTGCACCAACCACTCTTTCCGAATGACCGGTGTTCGAGAAACCAGAGTCAAGCTCTTAACCTAATATTCCATAACCTACCAGACATCAAGCTCCTGCCTAGAAATTTTTCAATTTCAATCGGATTACCTACCAATTGCGTGTCAATTATCCATACATGGCAGTTCCCCTGAGTTACCTGATGAGTATGCTGCTGAACTGCCAAGGTTGCCTTCTCTACAAAATGTTTGGAGCCGGACATCGTTTTACAGTGCTTTAACTGATTTTACTGCGGACTCCTATATTTTGAGTAGACAGAGGATGCTATTATGGTCTTGTCCGAACAACTGTAGTTAATTCCACTCCGTGGTGCAGCTAAGAAAGTCAGGATTTGTAGCAGGTCGAATCAGTGTTTTTTTAAAGAAACCAAGCTGGCCTTCATCAGGAAGCAGAAGGCCTACCGGAAATGGCAGAAATCACAACTTTCCTCAGAACTTACCATCTTTAAGAAAGAAAGAGCTTACTTCCTGAAAAAGTAAAGGCAAGTCCTAAACCAAGTTGTTCTCGATCGGTTTAAGAGGAGTAGAAGGATTCATTCACATCATACAAATCATCATGCCATTGATCAAAAGCTTGTCCGGGAATGGGCACAGTGCAGCTTCCTGCAGGCAGATTTTTCTGATCCAGATTTCTCTCTTTCACAGGACTAGTTACCTGGGGCGCGGATGAAGACATTGAAATATCTAGAGAGACCTTGATTGATGTCACTAACAAATTACCTAAAAAAGATACTGTAGGACCAGACGGTTTCTCACTATTCATAGTAAAAATAAGCAGCATATACACAGTTGACATTCTGCTCCACTTTTTCAGAGGAATCTTACAATCTGGAATCGTTCCATCAATTTAGGGATCTTATCATGTCAAGCCTGCTCCAAAGAGTAGGAAACCGAAATCTCCGAAAGATCTGCGATCTCTTTACTTAAAATCTTTGAAAAAAATGATTCAGCAGGCAATTTCCCAGCACTGCTTTGGTCACAGGCCCGAGTACCTTCATACCATTTTGCACAAGAGATCAACAACTACCAATCTTTTAGATACCCTCTTCAGAATCCAACAGACCCTCAACAGCAAATCCCAGATTGACATCATCTTCCTGGACATATAGAATATACCTTTATAGGTATATTTTAAAGGTATATTCTGTATAGAATATACAGAATATATCTTTTTACTATACTTCGGTCTGGCAGATACCTTGCTACAAATCTTGAAGTCAATTCTACTTCCCAGACATCTGTCTGTTACGGTCAACGACTTCCAGGTTAACTTTCGACACAAGAGGAATGTTGCAGGGAAGTGTGCTTTCAAAAGGAACCTTTTCTCTAGGAAAGGTTCCTTTTGGAACCTTTCCTAGCATGTAATTCAAACTTTGTTTCTTGTGCCGACGATCTGAAGTTCTACGTGAGTTCAGATCATCCTCATCAGATTCTTGATATTAACCAACAGGCCTCTACACAGAAAATAAAACTGGAAAACTACCTGGCCACAATTTGGCTTCATCTGAACCCTTCCAAATCTGCTCAACTACCGATAACCAAAAAAAAAGAGTTAAAAATTATGTCCAAATCTTCGTTAGAGGGGAAAGGGAGCATAAGGTGACTTCCTACACACACCTAAGCCTCATCTGGGATGATGGACTCACCTTCCATCCTCACTTTGTCAGGATGTGACAGATGTACTCGGCAATTTGGACAGTGCATCAGGAGCTCTTGGTGTGCATCAGCCAGTGCTGCTTTGTCGATACCTGCTGAGGTACATTGTCCCAATCCCTCTCTATGCATCTGAAATTTTATCATCTGCTGCAGCCTCCCACCTAAACAAGTACCTCATGTCTATTGATTGCTCAGATGGATGAACAGGGAGGTGGGCCACCCTTTTACTATCTCCAGATCTATCCTCCAAACTAATGTAGGCACCACTCCCTGGAGACTTCTCATCACGAAAAGAAATGCACTCACGCTATTACTTCTTATCACAGGTCGAAATGATGCTCCACCCATATCTCTAGTAATCTCTGGCCAAAAAAAGGCAAGAGGAGAACACCCCGACTCCTGCCTCCATCTGCAGGTTGGGTTTACAAACATTGATTCCCTTAGGGACATATTTCTGGCCAGTTGCCTCCAGATTGATAATAAATTAGGTATCCAGCCTGATACGTTCTGGGAGGACAAGCCCTACAAAAAGGAAACCCTTAAGAACTGTTACCAGCTATTGAATCTCTAACGATCTCCTCTACTTGGACTTTTCTACCTGCTGTATTTATGTTTCTGTTACTTCAGCTGTTTTTCTCTACAAACTTTGTTTTTTATTTCAAGCTTTTGTAAGTTGAATTCTGTAAATATCTCGGGTCCAGCACGCATGTACTCTTATACATTGTACATGTAGTTCCTCGCACATCAATATATAAATTTCACACCCTCCTGGCACATTGCCGTCCCGGGGGGACCCACGCCTTCTTATTGTTAATTAAATTATAATAATAATAAGAAGAATACTGACATTAAAAGAATATCTGTGGACTTACTTAACAAATACAGGACAATGTTGAAAAACAGTCTTGCGCTAGGGTTGAATTTAAAAATGTCTGAAATTCTGTCCAGACGCGATAGGGGGTAGTATATGATGAGAGCCTTGTCAATTAATTCGGCCCTGGAGAGGATTATGAGAAATCTTTGGAGAAGAATGAAAGACTTCTTTATAAGTTACTTCCAAACCTCATAGCGTAAATTGTTTTGGTCCCAATCCAAAACAGTCCAGTCCTTGCTATACACTTTGAATGTGTAGTCTGCTGGGCACAGTTCTTGCTATGAATGACAAAAAATATGCACGAAGTAGGCTAGAAGAAGAAGAAGAGAGTGTACGTTCTAGGCGGACAACAATCCTTCTCTTATAAGATTTAAAGGTCATGGTAACCCTCAGTGCTGTACAGAAGCTACCCGTGTCAACAAAACTGCGCCCTCGTTTGTAGCACGGATGGTATAATCACCGTCCTTCCATACCAGATGGAAAAGACCTGAGTTCGAATCCCTTCTGTTGAATCTCATTATAAATTGTTCCAGGTCAACTCACAGGACAAATAGACCACTAGAAACATCTGGACGCAACTATAGAAGGTGTGTGAAGACAATGGCAGCCACCACAACATAATTGGTCGCTTGAGTAGGTGGACGGAAGGAATGACCATCATTTTTTTGGAAGTAAAGCGTATGTAATGATCAATTGTAGTGCAATACTGGGGGGATTCGGAACTGTGGCTCACAATATGAGAGGTGAATACCATACACAAAATATCTTTGTCCAATATGTTTTTCTTCTGTGGTTAATTTACTCAATTTACTCTCAACCCTCAGCATTTATAGAAATGAGATATTTCTAAAAATCTCTAACTTCCTAAGCTTTTTCACGCGAGTGCTTTTACGCGATTGGAGACAAACATAATATGAAACCCATGATCGACATATTTCACGCGCTGTTCCTCCCGAAAGGAAAAATAATCAGGCACAATAACGCAAAGAAAAATTTATTGGACTTCAAAAATTTAAAGACAACTGTGAAGAAAACATCAGTCGTAGCAAATTACCAAGTTTTGTTGCATCAAACTTGCTTACCGAGTCAGTACTGCGGTTAGAAGAATCCTGTGTCAACTGAGGAATTCATTTTTGTTTGGGCCCTTCGCTTTCATCCGATTTTTCTTTTCCGGGTTCTGTTCCTGCGACGGATTCGAGTTGCTTGGTCTCTAGTAAGTCCTTTTTGTTGCTATTAATCAACTTTGACGCCAAGAATGCCTTGAGGAAGCTGTTTAACTGAAGCGCGACACTGTCTATACTCTGGAAACGATCGACGTTTTGATGTGTTTGGGTATCCTTGAGGATTAATCGAATACCACCATCTTTAGCGGCTTTCGCATCACGATTATCTTTATTTCCATCATTGCAATCCTGATGTTGACCTTCCTCATCTTCATCTCCCTCGTCCCCGTATCCTTCATCTTCATCATCTACCTCGTCCTCCCATCCTTCGTCTTCCTCAATTTCAAAATCGTCTTCATCTTCCACATGTTCAAAATCCTCTTCTTCATCTTCTTCGTCATCCTCATCTTGCAATCCACCGGCTTCGTCTTCAGAGTCATCGTCATAATTTCCATCTTCATCATCACCATAGTCATCCTCATTTAGCAAGGGTTTTAAAATAAACAGTACTTGGAACAAGGACACAAGAAAGACCAGCACTAACATGAATTTATCGTACATCGAATCTGTTATATTTTTGAGCTCTTCGAAAGTGACCAGTTGTGAAGGAGCCATGTTAGTGCTCGCTGTTCTCTTCAAACTCTAACTCCAACAAATCATCAACACTTAACTGGTGACGCAATAACCAACAATGGTTTCTGTAACAATAAATAAAGCTAATTGTTGTTCCAAGACTGCTGGGTTTTTTTTAAAGTACTGTACATGTATTTTTTATAATCAAAGGGTAAAGATGGTCTTTCACGTGGACAACAGAAATTATCGTATTCGACACTTACATAATAATAAAATTGGATTCATTTATAGCTCAAACACTTTACTGGATGTACCAGAATCGAATATGACCTCAACGCCACCAAGGACTGGTGGCGTTGAGGTCATATTCGATGAGTTTAAAGTAAACGGAGATAGTATATTGTACTTCAAACTTCCTCCAATAAATGGCAGGAACAGAGATAATCCAGTAGGCTGACAGGTTGCAAGTAACAACCAGGTCACGATTCTGCAATGGAACAAAGAAAGAATATCAAATTTTGTAAGAGAACAAGACCCTGAATGTCTTCTATATGAATTGTGCAGCCATTGGGACTGGAAGCAACTTATAACTCAACAGACACAGATCTCGTTGAGTCAAAGTGCTATACACTTTGAATGTGTAATCTGATGGCTATAGTTCTTGCTATAAAGAACAACAAGAAGGTACACGAATAAAACTGTAAGAAGAAGCAGACAGTGTACGATCTAAACGGAAAATCATCCTTTTCTCATAATATTTAAAGAGAGATATCTATTATGGAAGATATCTGTGGCCCAAGAGTGTTTTTGCTTGATTATGGCCAATTTCTATCCAGTATCCTGGAGCTTATAAATGAGGAAAGGTATTAGACTTATAGTGTTCCACAATACGCTATCTTCTTTTAATAAATAGTTGGCTTCAGGTAAAACCTGCAAAGGACTCATTTCACGGGAACTTGGTTTTTCATTCAACAAACAATATTCCATGGTACGCCGGATTTGCGATTTCTACAGAGTCAACAACTGTTTGGAAGAAAAGTAACGCCGAGAGCGAAAGAGAAAACCCAGTTTTTTAGATGCAGAGGAAGCAATACTGTATTTGTAATGTGCTTGTGCCAAGAGAGATTAGAGGTCAGGGTAATCCCCAAGATATTGAATAGAAATCGTCATGGAAGATAAGCATAGGAGCAGAAGAATCCTTTTTGCTAGATATAGCACAGGACAGAGTTTTAGAAGGATTGAAATCAACTAAGTTGTCTTTGCCCCACTGGAGAATTACCTGAAGATCGGCATTTAAGGATTTGGCAGTGGATATTCGAGAAATTGAAGCTGGAATCCTTTTGACGACAGATCACAGGAGACATTGAATGATGTGTACTGGGAATGGTTTGAGGTGATTTATCAAGATCATCAATACATGAGTTGAAAGAAAAACAGGATGCTAGCAGGTCAGCTTTATCTTTAGCTGATGTCGCAACAGAACCATCTGGTTTTGACAGAGGTGGGAACAAAGATGGACAAAAATTGCGGCCAATGGCTTTGGCAAGATACCAGAATGCTCGGCTGTGATTTGGACAAGAAGCAAGTTTTTTACTCTTAGCCTGTTAGAAATCTGGTTTGGACTGATTAATAACTGTTTTACAAAGTATAAATAATACTTAATAATAATTTTGATTATTACGCAATATCGCTTGTAAAAACGTGGTCCTGGAAATACTTTATAATAAAAATTCAGAACTATTATACGATTTCAGAGAATATGGGCTTAGTAGTTCTCATTAAAAATATTATGTTGAAAGGGGGTTCGCGAGTCAAAAAACGTTGGGAACCGCTTATCCTTCTCTCGTAAGATTTAAAGGTGCATTTGCTTATTCAGAAATGACTGTGTATTAATGATGCTATTGCACTTAATATATACACAGGTGCATTTACTTAAAATCATGGTTACCCTCAGTTCTGTACAGAAGGTACCCATATAAAGAGGCTACACACTAATACCAACTGTGTTACCCAAGATGGTAGCACAATTGGTATTGCCGTCCTCCCAACACCGGATTGAAAAGACTTGAGTTTGTATCCCCTCCGTCGAATCCCATTATACACTGTTCAAAGGTCGATTCGCAGGACAAAGAGACACCAGAAACATCCATACTCTACCACCGAAGATGTATGGAGACGTTGTTGTCCACCACAACATAATTGGTCGCTGGAGTATTACTTATAGAATGACCATCATTTTTGAAAGTAAGGCGTATGTAATGATCAATTGTAGTACAGTACTAGGGAGATTCAAAACTGTTGCTGACAATATGAGAGATGAATACCATAAATAAAATATCTTTGTTCAATATATTTTTCTTCTGTGGTTAATTTTAAAAAGAATAGGGCTTAATTCTCACCTCTCAGCATTTGTAGCGATGAGATATTTCTAAAAATATGTAACCTCCTTAACTTTTTTACGCGAGTGTTTTTAGGTGATTGGAGACAAACATAATATGAAACCCATGATCGACAAATTAAGGCTACATTAATCGATGTAAAAATTTAACGCGCTGTTCCTCCCGAAAGGAAAAATAATCAGACACAATAACGCAATTTATGACACAATTTATTCCATTTCAAAAATTTAAAGACAATGAAGAAGACATCAGTCATAGCAAATTACCTAGTATTGTGGTCAGAAGAATCCTGTCAATTAAGGAATGTATTTTTGTTTGGGCCCTTCGCTTTTGTCTGCTTTTTCTTTTCTGGGTTCAGTTCCTTCAACGTATTGGAGTCGCTTGATTTCTAGTAAGTTTCTCCCCCCATAAAATTTTTGTTGGTATTAATCGACTGACAGAGCTTTGACGCCAAGGTTGCCTTGAGGAAGCTGTTTGACTGAAGCGTGTCGGTTTCTATCTGGAAACGGTCAGGATTTGGATCTGTTTGGATATCATTAAGCATAAATCGAATACCACGATGTTTAGCGGCTTCCACATCATAATCGTTATTGTTATCACTGTTATCCTCATAGTGATCTGCCTCATCTTCGCAATCCTCTCCATCTTCATCTACCTCATCTTCATCCTCATCTTCAGCGTCATTTATATCTTCATCATCAAGATTTTCATTTAGTATGTCTTTAAAAAGCAACACTACTTGGATTACAATAGAGAGTAGTGCATAGAGGACTTTGTGGTTCATGGAATCCATTATAAATTTGGAGCCTTGAAAAGTGCTAAGTCGTGGGGGAGCCATGTTGTTGAATTTATAGTGCTCGCTGGCTTCAAACACCGGCGACTTCAAAAAATTTTCAACACTAATTGGTGACGTAAAAACCAACATTGTAACCATCCTAATAACCAACAAAGGTTTCTGCAACAATAAATATAGATAATTGTTGTACCAAACCCGAAGTTTCTCTTTCGCTCTCAGCGTTCCTTTTCTTCTAAACAGCTAACCATTCTGTACAAATCTCAAATCCGCCCTACCATTGAATATTATTCTTTAATGATTCGCCTCTTACAAAGGCTCTCCACTTTCTGTCTCATAAACATTCTGTTTTAGCACCATGCCATTTCTATAGATACTTCCATCCATTTACTGTCCAACTTGAAACTCACAGAACCAACTTTTCATCTTCCTCATTTATTCATTCAACTTCCGTTTTCTGGAACAGCCTTCCTTCATACGTTTTTTCTGAAAATTACAGTCTACAGAATTTCAAGTCTAATGTCAACAAATATCTTCTTTTAACTTCTCAATCTTCAACCCATGCACGGTTCTAACACTGTTCTTGTTTGTGGTTTCATAAAAGACAATAAGGCTGTTCCTTTATTTATAATTCACTCAGTTCACTGATGACACGTGGCAATTTACAGTTCTGCTCAAAAGATAAGGGACATACCCAAGAAATTTGTAGACAGTTTTAAATTCTCACGACGGACTGAATTGACCACGATGTCAAAAAAGAACCCATAAAAGTTCCATCTGTCTTTAAGGGATCCAGACCCAGCTTGTTACAAAACTAAGCAGATCCTGTATTCTCTGAGCGACTTACAAACGTTTCGACATAATGCAATAAAAGGTTTCTGGTTTATTTGTTTGTTTTTGGGCATCTGTGTATAATAATATAATTTCGCTTTAAGTTTCAGATCTAGATTTAAACCCTTCATCAGTTATGTCGAATTGTGATTGTCAAACCAATAGAACAAACTTGGCTGTGAAAAGATCTAAATAATTGGTTTCAGTTCTAATCTCAGTGCTGTCCATTTCCACTTGCACTCTTCCAAACCCCATGTACTTTTTCTGACAGAATCTCAGTTATCGGTTGATTCAACTACTGCTCATCTTAGTTGTCTAAATCATTTGCTGTATGATTCCTTTCACTTCAAGGTTGATAGTTGTGCATATGTCCATTCTGATATTCCCTGTCAGAGACTTAGTAATTTAGAATCACCTCTGGCTTAAAATCTCTCTACCTCAATCTCTAAAATTCATCTGTTACCTCTATCTTTCTCCCAACTCCACTAATCACTTGGATCTCTTTGGCTTCCTCTCTTTGCAACTTCACTTTCTCCAGTCCAACTTTTCTAACAGTGAAGTAATTTTCCTTTGTGATTTTAATGTTCACAACTCCAGCTGGTTTCCGTTCTCTAGTCACACAGACCCAGCTGTGTTGTTTGGGATTACAAGAACGTTGAATGATTTCTTTTCTTCTTTTCATTAGTCAGATTATGTTTCAAATCTTCTGATGTTAACGTTTATGGTTCTATCGCCACTTCAGCCAAGAATAAAGCTGACCTGCTAGCATCAAAATTTTCTTCAAACTCGTGTATTAATGATCTTGGAAAACCACCTCCCACCATTCCCATTCCAGTGCCTCCTGTGGCCTCTCATCAAAAGGATGTGAGAAAGATTTTGAATAATTTTGTTGCTAAGAAAGCTCCAGGTCCTGATGGTACTTTTCCACTTGTTTTCAAAACCTGTGCTCCTGAGCTTACTCCTGTTCTGTGTTACCTTTTTTCACTCTCTTATTCCAAAGGTGTTTTTCCTTCTGCTTGGAAATTTGCTCATATTCAGCCAGTTCCTGAAAAGGGTGACAAATCCCTCCCATTCAATTATCGTCGTCCCATTGCAATCACCTCTACTCTGTAATTGAGAAAACAATTAACTGCCAACTCTTAAATTATCTAGAAACCTTCCATCTTATCAATCATCGCCAGTATGGATTCCGTCAGTGTCAATCCGCTGATGATATTCTGGCTTATGTTACCCATCTTTGGGAAAATTCAATGGAAAAGTTTGGTGAAACTCAAGCAGATGCTCTTGATATTTCAAAGCCTTTTAATTGTGTTTGGCATAAGGGGCTGCTAAATAAGCTTCCATCTTATGGTTTGCCAACTGTTTTCTGTGATTGAATATCCAGTTTTCTCTCTGATTGCTCATTGTGGGTGATGGTAGTTGGCTCTCTGTCTTCTAACTTCTCCACTAATCCTCAATGCGAATGCTAATACCTTGAGGAGCACCTCAAGGTATTAGCATTCGCATTAGTATTAGCATTAGCATTAGTAGAGGCATACGATGCAAGAAAGCAAGCTTATGCAGCATCAACCAAAAAAATCCCTCCCATTTCATTCCTCCATTCGTTCCAAATGCCTGTCTAGCTCAGCCTTAAATTTATTTAGGCTATCAACTTCCACAACAAGGGATGGAAGTCTGTTCCACCAATCAACTACCAAGTTCAGTTCTTTCTCCCATTCTTTTCCTCTTGTATATTAATGACCTTCTTCCATTCACCTAAAATCCTATCCATAGTACTGGTGATAGCACATTGCATTCCACCTTCCAGTTTGAGAAACGTTGCCCTGCTCAAACAGCTTCAACTTCTCGAGTATCCACTGCCATGTCTTTCCTGAAAATTACAATCTATAGAAGTTCAAGTCCAATGTCAACAAATGTCTTCTTTCATCTTCTCAACCTTCAACCGATGCACGATACTAAGTACTATAGGTTCTAATACCTCTCGTGTTTGAGGCTTACTTAAAAAAAAGAAAAAAAAAGGAGATATAATATTGCCCAAGAGAGTTTGTACCTGATGTGAAAAACTTTCTATCCAATATCGGGGAACTTATAAGCGAAGAAACGTATTAGATCTGTTGTGTTGCAACTGCACAATGTCTGCTTTCTTTTAATAAAAAGTTGGTTTCCGATGAAAACTGCAAGGAACTCAATCCATGTGAACTCTGTTTTTTTTCATCCAGCAACACAAATAAAGCAAACCACACAACCAGAAAAAAATAGGTTCACGGGATAACTTTCCAGACATCCAGCTAAGAACAGTATTAGAAATAGAATCAATCATAAATAAAATATAGAAGAGGAGTTCCTGAATGTCTCAGGATCCCGAATGTCTTCTATATGAATTGTGCAACCATTGGATTGCACAATTCATATAGAAGACAACTTATAACTCAACAACACACAGGACTCGTTAAGCTATAAGTTACTTCCACATGGCATACCCTTAATGGGTGAAAAACCATTCGTTGCTATACACTTTGAATGTGTAATCTGTTGGGTACAGATCTTACTATAAATGATAACAAGAAGCAGGTTGGAAGAAGAAGTGTATGACGTAGACTGATGACCATCCTTCTCTCGTAAGATTAAAAGGTGCATTTGCTTAAAATCATGGTTATCCTCAGTTCTGTACAGAAGGTACCCGTGTCAAGAAGATAGAATCCTGGTGGATAGCACAGTTGGTATAATCACCGTCCTCTCCACACTGGATGGAAAAGACCTGAGTTCGAATCCTGTACGTTGAATCCCATTATACACTGTTTCAGGTCGACTCACGGGACAAACGGACTTACCAGAATCACCCATACGCTACCACAGAAGGTATGAAGATGATGCGGTCCGCCACAACATAGTTGGTCGCTGGTGTATTACTTATAGAATGACCCTCATATTTTGGAAGGAAAGCGTACGTAATGATCATTTATAAGAAAGCGCTGGGGAGATTCGGAACGGTTGTCGAAAATATGAGAGATGAATACCATATACAGAATATCTTTGTCATTTTTATTCTTTGTTTAATTTTAAAAAGAATAGGGCTCGATTTCCACAATGTACTCAATTTACTCTCACCCCTCACTATTTGTAACGATGGGATTTTCTAAAAACGTTGGGATATTTCCATCATCACATTTCTAGTAAATAAGAAGACCAACGTGCGGATAGCGTGCAAGATGTAGTAACTGCAATTAAAAACACCCTCACACAACTAGGAATCTACCTCAAATTCTTTAGTTTAAAGATTAATGCAGACAATTCCGCTGGCATGGACGTTTGATTGAAACCCGCACCAACAGTCATTCAGTCGACGCATGAAAAAAAAATCTTTCTGGTGTAGCCAAGCATCGCGACCTCGGGTTAATCTTTGATGCAAAGTTGTGGCTCAACTATCAATGAGTTGTGATCTCTGGACGAAACAGCACCTTCTCTATGTCACAAACCCAGGAACTAAGAGATACATCTAAACCGCCATTTTCCAACTCATCCTCTACAGAGCAGCAATTTGGGGTTCTGCGACCAAAACTACATTAAAACCACTATATGCAGCCGAGTTTTGGTTACTTAAATGAGCCACTTGGAAGTGTCAGTTACCTCCACAGCAGCAAACTACAGCGATGGCCAAGGTTCTCGGTCTGGAACGTTTGCCCAGTGAAGATGGAAGAGCGACGCTTAACTTTCACTATGAAAATGCTCACGGAATACATCTCCATCCCCAACATCTGGGGCATAACCTGCTGGAGAGTTCCTCCTTTCGCGCTGAGAACAACGCCACAATTGTGCTCGATCCATGGAAGACTGCATATATCTGAAAGATTTCTACTAGCACAAATGTTAACGAGGATACAGTCACTGGACGTGGATCTGAACCAGTTTGCCATTGATAAGCAGTACAGGAGGAAGAGGATCATAACGAGCACATGATTCGCTTCCCAACCCATCAGTGAACTGTGGAAAACTCTCTCTCCCTCTCTCTATGAAACAGGAATCTTGTTATTTAGATGGTAACTGTTCATGGGTTGTACTATACTAATCCAGTTTTGCTATTTTGTCATCATTATTATTTAGCTTGCTACTCTGTCTTACTTTTTTATCATATTACTATCCATGTGCAACCCCTGGCAACATGTCATCATTGGTATAATGTATCGAATATAAGTATCCTTACGTACAATAAATATTAATTAATATTAAGGCTATATTAATCGACGTAAAAATTTCACGCGCTGTTCCTCCAGAAAGAAAAATAATCAAACACGATAACACAAAACAAAATTTATTCCACTTCAAAAATTTAAAGACAACTATAAAGAAAACATCAGTCATAGCAAATTATCTAATTTTGTTGCATCGAACTTGCTTACCGAGTCAGTATCGCGGTCAAAAAAATTCTGTCTATTGAGGAATGTCTTTTTGTTTGGGCCCTTCGCTTTCGTCCCCTTTTTCTTTTCCGGGTTCAATTCCTCCGATAGTTTCAAGTCGCTTGGTTTCTAGTAAGTCCCCCATCTCATTTTTGTTGGTATTAATCGACTGACAGGGCTTTGACGCCAAGGATGCCTTGAGGAAGCTGTTTAACTGAACTATTCTCTGCACTACATTGTCTATGCTCTGGAAACGGTCGGGGTTTTGATCTGTTTGGATATCAAGTATTAATCTAATACCGCCATCTTTAGCGCCTTCCACATCATAATCATCTTTATTTTCATCACTGCAATCCTCATATTGATCTTCTTCATCTTCGCAACACTCATCTTCATCATCCCCGCATCCTTCATCTTCGTCGTCTTCCCATCCTTCGTCTTCGTCATCTTCCCATCCCTCGTCTTCACCCTCAGCATCATCATTTTTATCCCCGCATCCTTCATCTTTGTCTTCCTCATCCTCACATCCTTCATCTTTATCTTCCTTATCCTCACATCCTTCATCTTCGTCATCTTCGCATCCGTCCTCCTCATCTTCAGCGTCATAACCATTTTCATCTTCATCATCACCAACATGACCCTCTAGCGCGTGTTTAAAAATGAGCAGTACCTGTACCACAATAAAGAATACCACTAAGGTGGCATTTAGAACGTACATATCTTTAACACTGAGGTGCAAGTAGAAGGCAAATGTATTATTGACATTGTCGTACGCAGAATCCGTTATATTTTGGGGCTCTTCGAAAGTGGCCAGTGGGGACGAAGCCATGTTGAAATTATAGTGCTCGCTGTTTGCCTCAAACGCCAACAACTCCAACAAATCATCAACACTAACTGGTGACTTAACAACCAGCATTATAACCAACGTAATAACCAACAATGGTTTATCTAACAATAAATAAAGCTAATTGTTGTACCAAAACTGAAGTTATTTTTTATGGCCATCCTCCATCTGCTATCCTTCAACCAATCCCTAATCCATTGGTAGATTAGTGGATGGTTTGTTACTTATAGATTTTATTCCTTGTTTATTTATCTGGATTTGATTATTGGTAATAAAACTTGGCTACATTTTTATGATCCAGAATCCAAATTAGAAAAGATTTAGCGGAAGCACAAGAGATTTTAAACTCTTAAAAAGTTTCGAATTCAACCATCAGCTGGAAAAGTGTTGGCCTAAGTTTTCTGGGACACAAAGAATTGTTATTAACTGACTCCCTTGCACCTAAAGCCACAGGAGAATGTTATGCCAGCTTTGTGTCAAAGTTAAAGATTACAATTCGGGAAAAAGACCAGGAAATTTGGGTCATCGGGTTTTGCTTCTCCATGGCAATGGATCCGCGCACAAAGCCCTGGGTTGCACAGGCTGAAAATTCATGAATGTGGATTTGAAGGATTATACTAACATTATACAGCTCGGATCTCTCCCTAACTGACTATTATTTGTTTAGAAACCTCAAGGTTCATCTTCGTGCAAATAATTTCAAAGATGATGAAGACCTAAAAGCAGCTGTGAAAGCTTGGTTTGATGCCCAACGCGAAGAATTTGTTTTTGAAGGATTAAACTTTTTGTGGATTAAATATTGAACTTCGGAATTCAGAATTTTGAACTTTGCGATGCCAGAACTTTTTGACCACCATCGTAGTGCTCCTGATATAGTTGGGAAAGGATGTTAGGTGGTGATTTTCCATAGAATTATACTTTTAGTAAGGACCACTCTTATGCCACCTAAATACTCTCCCTAATCGTACTCAAAGATCTAACACAATGGACTCTATAGCTATGATGTCATGGTAATTTACAAAGTTCGTATCGAAATCAAGCTGTTGCAAAATCGCACGTGTCACTGTCTTTTAAGACCATCCTATTCATAACAGCTACCGGAAAGGCAACGTTATGAAAGGTCAAAAGATACGGGAAAAACGGTCGTTGGATTCTAATGATTTCGATGACATTTTGAAGAGATATTGGATGATAGGCAAGAGAAAGAGATCGTTAATAGCGCATGCGTAGTGATTCAGAAGCATTAGTTCATGTGACCTCAGTATATTGGTACGCAATTTTTATGAGGAAAAAATTAAAAACTTTTATTGATTGATTTCATCATGAAAAACTAAATACCTACAGTCGTAGAAAAAAAAAAAAGTATATCATCCGGATAGTATGACAGCGCTATCTAGATGATCTAATTGTTAATTTGGAAAATAATTCTCTGTTAACTACAATGGAAGAATTAAGGTCACTACTTTATAAACAAAACTGATTAGAATCATAATTATCCTGAACGTTGCGAGAATTAAATTTTAATTCTATCTTCAGAGTTGCGTCTGTTTATAAAGCTTACGTCTCTAATAAAAACGAGACATTTGGCTTCAAAAATAAATAATTACCCTTCAGATAAACAATTCGTTGCAATAAGCTTAATTTGAAATACGTCAAAAGGGGTACAGACAGGCAACGCTGCATCCACCATTCAAGATCGCTTACACCCCCATGTAAACGATACAGCTAATCAACACTTCCAGTTCTATATCCGTTGAAAGTTAGGTAGTTATGGATTTTGGGGAAACATTTGGACATACACAGACTGATAGTTCAATGGCAGCTACAAGCAAAGGGGTTGATTCTTGCACTATTTTTATTCGGACATACTGCAGCCTGGAAAACAAGGTGTTGGTGGTTACAAGGCCTGTTGGAGTCCTCATGGAACAAACAATTACATGAGGACTCCAACAGGTCTCCTCATGGAATTTGAAGTACTTGAGGGATATCGAAGATGTCGTGTCTCTTGGTTTATAAGAGATGCAGAATTTGAATATGGGGAGTACAGTGTGTACAGAAAGGACAAAAGTAAATTGTCATCTTAGGCCACCCGAGAACTATGTCATCTGCCCATGCGTAATATGTTCACAAATTTCTTCTATTCTGTGGTCGATTGGCTGGTTTTGCTGGACACAAAATGCAAGTCTCTTCAACCCAGTGTGGGGATGTTGATTTTACTACCTACGAGGATGAATCGTCATGCATTGAGAATATCCAGATAGAGGAACCACTAGGTCGCAGTAATCATAGTTCATTGATGTGCGATTTACTTAAAGATGTAACCACCATCAAGGGGGAAAGGAATGGCTTTCGTAAAGATGATTATATCGGTCTCAGACAATTTTAAGTATACAGTGGGACCATCTGATGATGTTACCAACAGCAAATTCTAAATGGGGAGTGTTCTTAAAGCTACTAAGGTTTGTATACCAACTAAAGGATTGTTCGAGGTGTAGACCTAAATGGACGTCGGATGTACTGATGAGACTAGTGGTAATGGATAGAAAATACATGGAACCATTATAAATTATTAGGGGACAGAGAAACACGATGAGTTAAAATTTAAAGAGTAGTCTCAATTAAACCATTCTCTTTAGATTTCACTGAAACTCCATGTTAGTCGTGGATCAATTTAATATAAATTCTTCTTCGTTTCTTCATATACAGACTTTTCTGTTTATAGTACGGTTCATATCATATGGTTCAGCAAAGAGAAGATATTGAATATGTACAAAAATTATTAGTTGTCCTAATAGAGAACCATTCATTTTCACGATGATGGGATTACCAATTGAATTTTGGTTTCTGGGTTCTTAAAAAGCGTTCAAATGTCTACATTTGTATTGTTCCTGGATGAAAAATTTAAAAATTGAAACCCACTGTATAACATTCACCCATCGGCAGTATACATTTAAACTCAGCTGCTCAACCCATCCACTTCTCTTGATTTACAAACCACAATTCAGTCTGGTTCCGGTACCATTTGTCACTAATTGCAAAGTACAAGAAGATAATTTCCAGTTACAGATTGAACTGTGGTTATTTGATTATTCTGTTTTAGATGCTGAACAAGTGGCGCAAGGGATGAAGAAAGAGGAACGTGGGGTCACACGTAACTGAAGAGGAATTTCTAAGTAATGCATTGTTTGCATCAGTTATCGCCTTGTCATGAAGTAGTTCGCAGTGCACGTACACCTACACGTGTCACGAGACGTGCAGCGAGAGAAACAGAAAGAAGGAAATTGGCGATAAGTTATCAGTTAAGCAACGCAAGCAGGGTATATAGCCCAGGTGGCAGGCATCCTCCCTACTTTTACACAACTGCCTGAGAACTCCTCTGTTCAGTTAGCTTTCCAATATGTCTGCTTGTGGACGTAAGTATACTTTTCATTCTCCTTGATGTTAAAATTACCGCTCGAATATTTTCTTCTTCTTCTATTGGTGAAATTTGATAAGAAACGGAAACTTCACCCCTTCCGAATAGGGGAATGATTAGCTAGACCAACCCAATCCGTTTCCTCAGAACGGAAGGTGATTGACATCCCGGATATAGGCAAAAATTATTTCTTGCTTTTGGATTTTTAACAAGGACGTTTTTGTGGTTGAAATTTTAAAATTTTTGAAAAGTGGTGAAGAGTAGAATTTATGTTTCTTTTTGTGTGTGGGTAGATGGGTGAATGGGGGTGAGAACGTTTGGGAGATCTTTATATTAATTATGTCTTTGTATAAAAGTATTTGGTAAAGATGATAAAGTTGGTAAACTTGGTTCATACAGTTGGCAAAGAAAGAGAAATACAGGGACAAGAAGAGAGACAGAAAGCTGTTGCTGTTGTCGAGTTTTAGGAGCATCAGCTATTAAGGCTATATATTACCCCTTGTATATTGTTTGTAAATTGCGTGTGTTCTGTGGGCGATTTTCTATTTTCTGGATGAAAAACCTAAGTTTCCTGGAGGAAAAAACCCTGCTACCCTCGCTTGAGACCGTCTAACTCTACCACGTTGTGAAAAAGGCCCATAAAAACTCCTCACGTCATCGAAGGGACTCGTATTTAAGTCTTTTTCCACCAGGTGTAAGGAGGACGGTGATTATACCAATTGTGCTACTCACGAGGGCGAAAGCAGAAAGAGAGTCAGAGAAAGATAAAAAGAGAGAAGCGGAAACAGACAGAGAGTGAAAGAAAGAGACGATAATAAGAGAGAGAGAGCGCGCGAGATAAAGAAATGGGCAATTAAATCCTAAAGGAAATCTCAATATGCAGACACCATTCGAAAAGAAAGGGAACGAATCCATAAAGCTGTATGCATCATTCTTAGAAGAAGACATTGGGGTTCTTCCACAATATGGATAATCTCTCCAGAAAATGAGTCACTTGGCCTTAGCTTTAATGACAACATTCTTATTTTGAATACTTCTGAACACATTGACCATAGCGGATTTACTTCTCTCCTAATCAGGAATACTTTGAGGTCTAATTGGTGTAGAATTATGCGATTGACTTCAGGACCATGTCAAAACTTTTAAAGCAAGGATATCCCCCACCCTTTCCACTAACATGGTAAATTTTATGTTTGCGCTGTTAGAAATTTCTGAAAAATACCTCACGCATGCGCGAGTATCGTTTTAACTATTTTTGCGCGTTTTCTTTTGTTTTTTGGCTCTCCTCATACTCCTGAGTAGATACGCGGGTCACAGTTCTCTGTCGTGATGATATCTTGACAAGCACAAGTGTCTCCAGTCTTGAAAAAGGGGTGGAGCAAAAAACGGGAATTATCTAAGTTAAACATCGTGTGACATAAGTGGGACAGGCAGGAATTACTTTTTGGTTTCGAAGTTCATTTGTGAGAGCATGTGTCTGTAAGTGGGTTTCTTATCAGTGTGATAAACACCGGGGGTAGGGGGGAGATAAAGGGCTGATGAAGGGTTAAGTGGGTGTATTTATAAATGGAAAATTCCCCGGTAATAACAACAGGAAACAAAAGAAATGAGAAACAAGAAGTAAGGAGATTAAGAAAAACTTTTTCTTAAAGAAAAATATTTCTGAAATTGTACAGTTTGAAGATTCGATTTTGTTTTATAATTTGTTAATAAAAATTAAGGAAGGTTCATTATTACTTGCAGCTACCTACTATCGACCTATTGCAGAGTGGGTGCATTCCGGGGGTGGTAATGTTCCCCCTAGTGCTGTAATTGCAGGATACGACGGTGGAGATCCCCTCTACGTCGGCCGCGATTTTCATGATGGGGATGTCATTCCAGGAAAGATTCACCCTTCCCACGGGGTCTTGTACATACCTTTCTCAGGTGGAGAACATGCCCACGGATCTTACGAGGTAAGTACCATCATACCTGTGTCGAATAATTAAATTAAATTGAAATTAAATTGAAAATACTATCCTTCCTTTTATATTTTGCTATCTAGCTCAAGTTATAAAGGAATATTAGACCTATGCAAAAGGTCCAATATTTCTCTTTGGTCAAAGTCCAATATTTCTCTTTGGATAAACTCCAATATTTCTCTTTGGTTCATCATCATCATCATCATCAGCCATTTTCAATCCACTGCAGGATGAAGGCCTCTCCAGCAACTTTCCAGTTCCTTCTGTTTTGAGCACTGGCCATCCATTTACTACTCAAAAACTCATGAATTTCATCTACCTATTCCGCCTTTGTCTTCCGGGTTTTCTTCTAGCTCCTCTTGGGTACCATTCTGTTATTTTCTTAGTCCATCTGTCATCATGTCTTCGAGCTATGTGTCCCTTTGGTTACAGTCCAATATTTCTCTTTCGATAGATTTGACTCGAAATTTTCAGCTTAAAATCACCTTATTGGCAGTCTAATGACGAGATCATCGTTTCCAAATACCTGGTATTTTTAAACTTAATGCTTTTTTTTTTAATTTCTGTTTTGCTTGCTTGGTGTAAAGTTTTTGGTTTTCGTTTGTGGGTTCGTAATTTAGTAGACAGAAAATTGAGATTTATATTTTGATGTTAAGTTTTTGGTTATATAGTAGTCCAAAAATTCTATAAACGAAGTAGAAAAGACACAGGTATATAATCTTTTCAATGTATTCGCATGAAGTTCAGTTCTCTAATTATATTTAATCTGCAAAGAGTGTAATCCTTCAAATCAAATCTTTGGGTGGGGCATAATCTTTTAAAATGCGTTCCACAAAGATGGAACTTGAGATTTTGGAACAAATAATAGTCACTTGGGGACAGATTTCGGCTGCAAGGTGAGCAGTTTAATTGTTCAAATCTATATTGATGAATTTTATCCTGGCTTTGTGTACGGATCCATTGAGGAGAAGGAAAAACCCCAAGACGCAGCTTTCCTTGTCTCTTTTCCTGAGTTGCAGCTTTCAACTTTGGCATAAGGCTGTCATAATGTTCTCATGTATAGTGGCTTTAGGTGCAAAGGAGTCAGTTAAAAATCGCTTTGTGTTCTAGTAACCAGATCCAGACCTTTTATCCTTTTATCTGTCACGAAAGAAAAGTTTCTGAGGACTCATCTTGCACAAATTTGGACATTCCTAAACGTTCATGTATGATTAAATGCTTCCGTAGAAAATATTTAGTACTCTTTCAACTTCAGACACTTTAATTCTTCTGTTTTCTCAATTTTCTTCTTTAGTGATGTCATTTGTTTCAGAATTAATTGCTTCAGGTGGCCAACCAGAGCTTGGATCATCGCAAACTGACTCCCGTCCTCTTTTTGAAGTGGCCGACCATCTTGCAACAGAGTATAACTGGGAAATACTTCTCAAAACACTCTGATCGTTTTATCATCATCGTATAGCTCAGCTGGT
Organism: Mastigoproctus giganteus; assembly: GCF_048544385.1. Classification (NCBI taxonomy): domain Eukaryota; kingdom Metazoa; phylum Arthropoda; class Arachnida; order Uropygi; family Thelyphonidae; genus Mastigoproctus; species Mastigoproctus giganteus. Next base: position 15,701,789 of record NC_143587.1, on the reverse strand, counting down.
AGAATCGCCGTCCTCCTCACACCGAGCGGAAAAGACCTCAGTGCGGGTCCCGTCGATGACATGAGGAATTTTAATGGACCTTTTTCACAATGTGGCTGAATTAGTCGGTCTCAGCAGAGAGTAGCATGGTTTTTTCTCCCGGAAACTCGGGTTGGTCTTCCAGCAAACAGAAAATCGACCACAGAACACACGCAATTTACAGCAATACACACGGAGAAATATGGTCTCCCATATTTCTCCGTGTGTATTGAAACCCTAGAACAACAACAACAACAATCTATCGTGGAGATCGTTGAGAAATTTGATTTCTCAACGATCGTCGATTTTCTGGACATTGATTCTTCTTCCATCTATCAAAAAATAAGAAATTAAATTTCAAAAACTGCACAAGAAATTCAAACAATTTGAATTTAAAAATTTATATATACATAATATACACTACCCCACCATTAATTTCACCCTTCCGTGCATGGGGAAACAGGTCATATGCATACAACACATCAGAGAACCTGCTATAAATATGCACACTGGGCTTCGAACAGACAATTGAAAAAGTGTACATGCAAGATGACACCTTCAACAGAATTGATAACCTCAACAAATGCTAGACGCCGATTAACATGGTGTAAGGAGCGCGAATCTTGGACTGTAGAGCAGTGGAAAACAATCCTATGGACAGACGAGTCGAGATTCCAACTCTACCAGTCTGATGACGGCCGTTCCTGAGCGTGGCGAATGCCAGGGGAACAGTTCCTTCCTGATTTATCCTCCCAACAATGTTTGGTGAAGGCAGTGTCATGGTATGAGGCTCCTTTCATGATTTAGCTTGGGCCAATTAGTTGTTATCGAAAAAACCATGGGCAATACCAGGCCATCCTGGCAATTATGGACTACCAATGTCATGGCAATACTTCGGGGAAGATCCATACCTGTATCAGCAAGACAACGCACCTTGCCATACTGCTCGGGTCGTAACAGAGTGGTTTGAGGACATAGGTGTGGAATAGTTAGATTGGCCAGCTCAGAGTCTTGATCTGAACCCCATCGAGCATCTTTGGGGTGTATTGAATCGACGGATACGTGCACGTCGAGATCACCCAAAGAACAAGGCCGAACTGGGGGCTGCGTTAAACGCCGAGTGGAGGAACATATCGCCTGACATTTATAAAAGATTGGTTGAGAATATGCCGCGAAGATTGAAAGCCGTCATAAAAGCAAAAGGTTTCAGCACAGAATATTAAATGGCACAATAAAAAGGCAGGTGTCCGGATAATGCTGCTAAGGCAGTATATATATATATATATAAAGTATCAATATAATCTCGTATATAATTTATTAATGCATTTTATATACCCTATTCTCAGGACATTTGACTTTTGAATTTTAAAAAAAAATTGAATTGCAATTTGAACAATTCAAACAATTTGAATTTAAAAATTAAAAACAAAAACGCTAATCTATTTTGGAAACAAAACCAACCAAACAAAGAAATTTAATTAAATATTCTTTTTATGAAAATTTCATCCAGCATTTGCGAACATTACTTTACTTTATTTCGAATTACATAAATTTTTGATTTTGCAATAAAATCCAACGATAGAGGGCGACATATCAACTCATCGAGTCAAGGATATTTTAGTATGTATTGCCATCTTGTGGGGGAAATGTGAAATATGTCTAATATATTCATTAAAATCCATATTCATTTAAAATGATCTGTAAAACGCGTAATATATTCAATGGGAAGCCATTACTGTATCTTTACCATCAGTAAATATCGCCATATCCTAATTAGACTTTTAATTAATGATTTAACTAAAGTTTAGTGAATAACAAGAATAAATAAATTGATTATTATTTTAAAGCTGAGCGTTGTACTGTATATAATCTAAAAGTGACTTTGGAGAAGTGGTCTGTTTTTTATTCTATAAACTCCTTATTTATTTATTTATTTATTTCTGACTATGTCAGGATCCTTTTAGTGTCTTTCTAATAAATAAAATAAATTTATTTATCCCGTTTAAGGTCCTCTGTAACCCCAGCGGGACCCAGCTAGAGTGGGTGTACACCTCAGGCGGAAATATCCCTCATGGAGCTGTTCAGGGTGGTCGAACTGCTGAAGGAGAACCCCTTTACATCGGACGCTGTGACCACGATGGTACCAAGACAGTGGGGAAAGTTCACCCCTCCCACGGTTGCCTCTACTACTCCTATGGGGGAAACGAACACAACCAATCCAATTATGAAATTCTGGTGTGCAGAACCATCACCTTCTAAAAGCTGCCTTTTCATGTGCTGCTGCTGCTGCTGCTGCTGTTCAACTCCCTCCAATCCAACAGATTGTTCCTCCTCCTCCTTCTTCTTCTTCTCAGCCAACTGCCAAAATATCCGTTGTTTTTTGGTTGTAATGCATATTCATTTAAAATGTTCTGTAAAATCAGGGACGCCTATTTTCTGATAGAAACCAATAAAAGATTGCCTTCATACTGGTTCTGTATTTTTTTTTTAAACGCTGCTTTTTCCATTTAGAAGAATGCTGGGTTTTATGCGCAGGAGAAGAAAGCGGTCTTCAGCTGATTTTTGTGAAGGTTTAGAATTCTCAACAGGATAAACACGGGCGAAAAGGATCACAGGGAGATTCAGATCAAAATAATTCTTTTAAATAGCCAAAAATTAAATTGTAATACTATTTGAACTACAAGTAACTAACAGTTACTAATCTTTACGATTATTAAGGAGTTATTGAAAAGTTTTCTGGAGAAACTAGAATTTATTAGACTTACCTAGCTCGATCAGTGATGTAATGGCCTCATTTTATCGGTACATTTATAACTCAACAGCGACGTAACAAAGGATTCCTCTTCGTTCTGATCTCATCTTGCATATGATTGGTTATTTATCAGTTTCTAATGATGGCCTTGTCTGCCCTATGTGTCACCCGTCACCTGTACATTGAGCGGTACAATCGTGACAACCCCCGTGCAGAACACATCTCCAGGATCGTTCGTAGCGGTGATTGAACGAAAATGGTCCTTGAGCAGAGATGTTGTGACCACTCTTCAAGAACTGAATACATTCTTCGATGTTTATTCAATTATTTTTAATGGTTAACCCAAGTTCGAAGCAATAATGGAGTTCAACTGCCACAGTGTACAGATGACGTATTCTGATTATCAAAGCACTGCAGGAAATGAGGTAGGATGTTCTGTTTTTATCCCGATAAATAGTTAGTGTACAGTAGAAGATGGTAGGATCATGAAGGCCATCGAATAATTTTAACGCAATTATAATGAAAAGCTTTGTATATTTTAAACTACAGCAGGGAGGTGTAGGGAGGAGAGACGATTGAATCCGGGGCATCGGATGTATACCAGATCTCACATGACTAATGAGAAATCTATTTTGGGATCAGCTTCCGTTGAAGGCCTTGAGAGAGCTTTAAATATTCCCAGGCATTAAAATGTGGACTACCCAGATTGAAATATGGCCCTCTACTGTCTCAGTAATTGCAGTTGTAGTTTAAGATTGCCTCCATCTTCTGTTCACAGAGTAATTTAAATTGACAGCTTGATATAACCCACTGCTACTTTCTTCGCAGAAGAAAACGGGCCACTCAAAGTAATTTAAATGTAAGATGGCGTCCAGCGTGTGGTGTTTATCCTAAATTTTTGTTCCGTGGGGGCTGAATCATTACGCCGGCTGTTGTTTATGAGCTACACTAGAAAAATTTAAATATAACAACATAGAAACAATAGAATAGTTAAGTCCGTGCTCAGTGGCTGCCCTGTATGCTAATACAACAGTAGTACAAGGCAATGGAAGTTTTTACAATGTTCATGCCTGTGGCCCATGTATCGTTAATAGCACTTGTATTATTTAAATTGTAATTCAATTATGATTCCAACAGTCAGTAGTTGCAGAACAATGTAAGGAAACAAGCTCATACAGGAATTTTGCTAGCAGGGATAAGGAGGTGATCATCCCCTTGTAGAAGGCAATGGTCAAGTCACACTTAGAGTACTGTGTACAGGTCTGCAGGCCTCATTTAAGGAAGGATGGGCAACAAGATTGGTGAGAGAGAATAAAGGGTTGCTGTTACCAAGAAAGGCTTAAGTTCTGCAAATTGCAGCGTCTGGAGACTGTACACGGCCTTGAATGGATTGAGCAAGTTCAATGCTGACGGGATTCTTCCTCTTTCTCAGACCACATACATGAGTGGGCATAAATTCAGATTAAGGAAGGATGGTTACAGAATAGATGTGCGAAAATTTGCCTTTAGCCAGCAGGTAGTTGATTGCTGGAACAGAATTCCATCCGTTATAGTGGAAGTTGATAGTTTATATAAATTCAAGGAAAAACTAAACAAACTTTTGTAGTAAATGGATGGGTGTAATGTGACGGTTTTTTTGGCCGATGCTATATAAGCTTGCTCTCTTGCATCATATGCCTCTACTAATGCTAATGTCATACAGCAATAGACAAAAAAAAAAAATTACCCACTTCATTTGCTCATTGTTTTTAATAATTTGCCAACTCCTTTTATAAACGTATTTAAATTAACCACTTCCATAACATATCGTAGAAGTTTATTCCAAAGATCATTCTAGCGAAAGAATAACTGCCAAACATCTAACTCAACCATCCTTTTACAATTTAATTTTATGCCCCCTCAGGTGTGTAGTCTGAGCAAGAGAAACAATCCCATCAACATTGAGCTTGCTCAATCCATTGAAGGCCCTAAACACCTCAGTCAGATCTCCTCACAGGTATTTAGTCTTCAGACGCTATAATTTGCAGAAGTGAAGCCTTTCATGGTAAGACCACCTTTTCACTAATGTTGTTGCCCTTCTCTGCACCCGTTCTAGCAACTCTACATTCTTCCTAAAATGAAACATGCTGTACTCAAGTGCAGCCTTGTACAATGGAACAATCACCTCCTTATCCCTGCTAGCAAAATTCCTGTATATCTTTGACAAAACCCCATGAGCTCTACTGACAGCCTGGCTGCATTGCTCAGAGAACTTCATGTCACGCTATATAGTTACTCCCAAGATTTATCCAAACAATCCGTCTTGATTCTGATCAATGCCAGTAACTTCTCTGACCACCTTCGTATCATCAGCAAGCTTATACATAAAACTTGAAATACCTAAAACAATATCGTTAATTAGAAAGAGTAAGAGAGGGACAACCTTGAATTCTGTAGGGCCGAACTCATGCCATTAATCCATGAAGAGAAGAGACCATTAACAATATGCAACTAAGGCAATATGGCCTTAGTTGCTGATGCCCCTAAAACCCTACTGCTACTACAACCATGCTAGTGAACCATTTCAATCATCTTTGCAAATTGGAGGGATACTCCCAATGTCATCGCTGGACAGTGCAGTTTTGAGTCAGTTTCGTGTGACATAAGCATTGGGAGATCAAAATTGAGAGTAGGAGTGTGCTATAGGCCTAATGACTCTGATGAGTATAATAAGGAACTGTACAGGGAAATAGAGTGGGCTAGTAAATGAGAGAGTCTTATAATGGGGGATTTTAATTTCCCAGATATTGACTGGAATTTGGGGGCTGGTTACTCACACACTAGCAGGACTTTTGTGGATTTATTGGATGATTGTTTTCTACATCAGCATGTTTGGGAGGCAACTAGAGGGAGTAATACTCTTGATTTGATTATCAGCAGTGATTCTTCATGCATTAGGAATCTGCAGATAAAGAAACCACTGGGTGGCAGTGATCACAGTGTGTTGAAGTGGGATTTACTCAAGGAGGTAACTACCATTAGGGGTAAAGGGAAGGGTTATTGCTTTCGTAAAGGCGACTACGATGGACTGAGACAGTATTTAAATTCTATACAGTGGGACGAACTGATGATGTTACCAACAGCAAATTCAAAATGGGAAGCATTCAAAGAACTTATCTTGGAAGCTACTAGGCTTTACATACCAACTAAGAAATATTGTTCAAGGTTTAGGCCTAAATGGATGTCAGATGAACTAATGAGGCATATGCCAGAGAAGAAACATGCATGGGATACATACAAATTAACACATGACACAGAAGCCTATGATAGATACAAGTTGATCTGTAACCAAGTTACAAAGGGGGTTAGGCAGGCGAAGGCAGATTACGAGAAATCCTTGGCAAGGGATGCAAAGAAAAACAGCAAAGAGTTCTTTACTTATGTAAACTCTAGAAGGAAGGGGATGAATCAGATTGGTCCACTTTATATTGATGGGTCAACTATTGATGATCCTGCTCAGGTAGCTAACAAACTAAATGAATATTTTGCATCGACATTCACACATGAGGAGTTATTCAGCGAGGGGAATGCCAGAGGTGTATTCAACTCTAGCAGTAAGCTACAGAATCTTGAAATAACTGGGAGTAAAGTGGAGGAGAAACTGTTGAAGATAAACACAAGAAAGGCACCCGGGGTGGATGGGATCTATCCAGTTATATTAAAGGAGGCAGCAAAGGAAGTAAGCAAACCCTTAGCCATAATTATGAGAGCTTCCTTGGACTCAGGGGGGGTACCCATAGACTGGAAATGTGCAAATGTGACCCCAATTCACAAAGGAGGATCAAAGGCTGACACAAGTAACTATAGACCTGTGAGCTTAACTTCTGTTCCAGGAAATTTAATGGAGACACTGGTTAAAGAAGCACTGCAGGATCATTTAGACAAGACTTCAGTTATAGCTCAGACACAGCATGGTTTTGTTAAGGGGAAGTCTTGCCTGACCAACTTGATTGGATACTATGATGCAGTCACAAAAGAACTGGATGCAGGGAATAACTTTGATATCATATATTTGGATCTTACAAAGGCTTTTGATATTGTTGCACATTGAAAACTGCTGCACAAATTGGAGCGGTGTGGCATTGGAGGCAAATTGCTGCTGTGGATAAAGGGATGGTTGAGGGGGAGAAGACAGAGAGTGGTAATCAATGGACACTGCTCATCGTGGACTAATGTTATTAGTGGAGTCCCTCAGGGCTCAGTGTTGGGTCCATTATTGTTTTCTGTATTTATAAATGATATTGATGATGGTATATCGGGCTTAATGTCCAAGTTTGTAGACGATACAAAGGTTGGCAGGGTTGTCAAGGACACTACTGACACTATGCTGCTGCAACAGGATCTGGAAAGGTTGAGCAGATGGGCTGAGAGGTGGCAAATGAAGTTTAACATTGATAAATGTAAAGTACTACACATGGGAAACAGCAACCCCAGAGCAACGTATCAACTCTGTGGTACTACACTGACAGTGTTAGAGAATGAAAGGGACTTGGGGGTGGTTGTGCAGGCAGATATGAAGTTCTCTGAGCAGTGCAGACGGGCTGCAAGAGTAGCTCATGGTGTATTGTCAATGATATACAGGAATTTTTCCAGCAGGGATAAGGAGGTGATTATTCCCTTGTATAAGGCAATGGTCAGGCCACACCTAGAGTACTGTATACAGGTCTGGAGGCCTCATTTCAAGAAGGATGTAGAGCTGCTGGAACGAGTACAGAGAAGGGCAACAAGATTAGTGAATGGAACAAAGGGGTGCTCTTACGAAGAAAGGCTTAAGTTTTGCACATTACAGTGTCTGGAGACTAGGCACCAGCGAGGTGATCTGATAGAGGTGTATAAAGCCTTGAATGGTTTAAGCATGCTCAATGCTGATGGGATTCTTCCTCTAGCTCAGAAAAATCACCTGAGAGGGCATAAATTCAAATTGAGGAAAGGCAGTTGTAGGATAGACGTGGGGAAATTTGCCTTTAGCCAGCGGGTGGTTGGTTGGTGGAACAGACTTCCATCCCTTGTGGTGGAGGTTGATAGCCTAAATAAGTTTAAGGCTCAGCTGGACAGGTATTTTGAACGAACCGAGGGTTGAAGTGGGTTTTTTTTTTTTTTTTGGCTGGTGCTGCATAAGCTTGCTTTCTTGCATCAAATGCCTCTACTAATGCTAATGCTAATGCTAATTATAGCTAAAGTTTGCTGCCTTCTTTTGATGGATCTTTTAATACGGTTGCATAATTTCCATCAGCCCTAGCCACCCCCATTTACTCTTGTCCCTAACAATTTCTTTTCCATCTTCCTTTAAATTAACATAAATTCATTTACCAATTAACTTTACAAGTAAAATAGTTGTAATTTAAGCGAAAGATGAGAGATATAGTTTAGAAGTACACTGCATAACGAAGAAATGGATAGCATGGTTTTTTCTCCCGAACGGTTTTTCATCCAACAAACAGAAAATCGACCTCAGAACACACCAATTGAAAGACAATATACGCGGAGCAATATGGCCTTAGTCGCTGATGCTCTTAATTCCCTACTACAAATAAGACTCGATAAATCATTGATAGTACATGGGCTCTCCTGGCTGGTTGTTGTTGCAGTGGGGATTTTTAAGGCATCAGCAACTATGGCCATACTGCGCCGTGTATACTGTCTCTAAATTGCATGTGTTCTTTAGCCGATTTTCTGTTTGCTGGATGAAAAACCCGAGTTTCTGGCAGAAAAAAGCCATGCTAGCCTCTTCTAAGACCGACTAACTCAGCCATGTTGGCTTCTTCACGTCATCGACTGGACTCGAACTCAGGTCTTTTCCACCTAGTGTGGGAAGGACGGCGATCCAACCAGCTGTGCTACCGCGAGGGTTTCCTGGCCGGCTATTTATACTGCTGAGCTTTGTCTTTATATAAAGATGTAAAGAGAAATAGACTTAAAGATAAGGAAAAAAAAAAAGAAAAATACAGATAGAAAAAATGGAGAGAGAGAGAGGGATAGGTAAAAAGACAAAAACAAAGAAATGGATAAGAATAAAAACAGAGAAAGAGAGCAACAGATAGAAATAAAAAGTACAGAAAAAAGAGAGAGATAAGGAAAAACAGAAAAAGAGTTAGGGGTACATATAAAGAAAAATAAAGACAAAGAGAGAGGGAGAGAGAGAGACATGGAAAAAATAGAGAGAGCGAGAGAGAGAGAGAGAGAGAAACGGAGATAAAGAAAAATATTAAAAGCGAGAAGGATAGATAAAAAGAAAAATAGAGAAAGAGACAAAGAGACAATGAAAATTAGAAAAAGAAAGAAAGAAACAGACGTAAGTGAAAAATGAAAAAGAATAGAGAAGCAGCCAGCAGGGGAAGAAGAGAAGGGGAGCCAGGAAGAAAGAGAAAGAATCGTGAAGAGAGAAAAGAAAGAAGAGAGTAAAAGAGAGAGGGGATAACAGCTTAAATGAGAGAGAGAAAGAGCTAGACTAGGGTTAACGTATTCTCACGAGTACGTAATGATATCCGTCTGTGCATTGACGTCATGACCTTGAGTGCGAGTGGGGGTGTTCGCTGAAATGTGTATTAACCGCCTTCTTATGCATCGGCACTACTTTCTTGTGGTGATGCATAAGAAGTTCTTCGACGTGGTCGATCTTTGGCTGAGTGATGCTGGAGATGGAATACAGAAAAAGCAGTTCACGCGCACTGTTCTTTCTTTCTTTCCACGTCAGACGAGAGAAATGTGAACCTGCGCAATGTGGATCAACCTCGGAAATGTATTTGAGCTTTGGCGTCCGCGGAATCTCGAATAAGAGAGGTGTACTACGAAAGGGGACCCCGCAGGGTTGTGTGTACACGAGCTAAACAACAGCCGAACGTCTTTATGAGTTGAAAACAAAGAAGTCTTTATTTTTTAGCTTTAATTTCGGACAACACGAACAACGAAGAGTGACAGCTGCGATCCACACCTGTCATCTCTCATTCGTTCCTTCCGGAATGCCCGATTGAAGGCCCCCATCACCTGCGTGTTGTCCGTGACAGCGCGTGTGGAAAAATAAGAATGCTGTTCAAAACTTGCGCAAATAATCAGCCGCAAATGATGTCAAAAACGTCCTTACCTCAGTTGGTGACACATTCTCACAATCAGGACAAAGCCGCACCAGGAGTTCTGTCAGTAAGGTTAATAATGTCCCCTTTAAGTTCCTCTCGGAAATGTGATAATTTCAAACGCAAATTCCCTGAGATAGCCGTATAAGAAATCACGTGGCGAATTCAGATTAGGAGAGCAATCATCATAAATATAATCAAAAGCGCCTGCAGCACGCACTTACACCTCTCTGTACATCTTCCTTATTCACAACCAATTACGAAACTGTTTGTTTTGTAATTTCTTCTCCTTGTAGACGAGCCTCGTGCCGCTACGTAGCTTATGCTCAAGGCCTTGCATGATGGCGTTACCACTACTTTCTGAACAGCCCTCAAACTGTCGGAATTAAAATGAGAATTCAGCGTGTTTCCAATTAAAAAATTAATACACCATCTTAATATGATGACTCTCAAATCCTGTTTTCAGGAAAATGGTTGCCGAAGCGTGAAAAACATTGACGTTGTATTATTACGATGCTGTTTTTAGCTCGTGACTCACCCATTTCAAGTAATGTCAACGTCCTGTCATTGCTAATCTCATCAGGTAATGTAGAGTATTACCATAGCACTAAAAAACAAGAAAAAAAGAAAAAAAAATGCAATAATATATACTCACTGGCCAAAAAATTAGAAACCTTTATTCGGAATCTAGTACGACCACCCGAATTATAACCGCACACTTCGTAGCATGGATTCCACTGGTGTCTGAGGATGTCGAGCCCTAGATTGGACCATTCTTCCATCAGGTTATTTCGCAGCTGCTGAATTGTGCTCGGTAGAAAACTACGAACCCGAACTGCGCTTCCCAACATGTCCCAAACACCTCCATTGGATTCGGATCTGTAGAATTAGTCGGCCATGTTGGAAATATTGGGAAAGTTCCGCGAACCATTCACATACAATTCTTGCACGGTGGACAGTTGCGTTGTCGTCTTGAAAGAAACCATTTCAATGTAGAAATAAAGCACTGCAGGGTGATCCTAAGGAAACTCAGAGCCAACGAACAAATTAATTTACACACCCTCCAACAAATACGAGGGGGTTTTGATAAATTTCTGACCTGACAAGGAAAAAATTTGAATAGATGAAAATCCTTTTAGTATGTTGTTACCCAATGTCTCACAACATGTTGTGCAAAATTTCTTTCATTTCCTGATAGCAGTAATTTTTTTTACAGCTCTGAAGTGACCATAAGTGCGAGTTTTTCCAAAGTTGAGAAGAGAGCCGTCATCAAGTACCTCCTCTCCAAGAAAATGGGAGCCAAAGAAATTTATGACGAATTGAAACAAACAATGGCCAAGGAGTGCCCTTCCTACAGCACAGTGAAATTGTGGGTGGCGGATTTCAGGAGGGGGAGAACAAGCCCAGAAGATGAGGAAAGACCAGGAAGACCCAGGACTGTAGTGACTGTGGAAATTGTCGATAGTGTCCACGACCTGATCTTTGCAGACAGGAGGACGGGTCTGCAACGTGTAGCAGACACCCTAGGCATCAGCTTGGAGCGGGTGCATTACATCGTGCATGAAGAATTATGTATGAGAAAACTGTCTGCCAAGTGGTTTCTCAAGCTCTTGACAGCTGGTGACTGGAGGAAAAGAAGGGACTGTGCGAAGGCACTTTTGGACCGTCTTTCAAGTAGTGCAAGCAATGTTATTCAACGAATAGTGACAGTTGATGAAACCCCATTGTACATGTATGATCCTGAGACCAAAAATCAATCCATGCAATGGTGCCATGATGAATCACCACGACCCAAAAAAATTCGCAGATAGAAATCTACAGGGAAAGTGATGGGTGTGATATTTTGGGACCATGAGGGATAATACTCAGCGAATACCTGGAAAAAGGGACCAACTTGAATGCTGAACGTTATGTCGTCATGTTGCACAAATTGCATGCCACTTTGAAGGTACAGAGGCTGGAAAAGTTGTCAAAATGCATCCTTTTCCTCCAAGACAATGCTCCCTGCCACAAGGCCAGAATTGCAATGGAGAAAATTCATGACTTGCAGTATGAAATCATTGAACATCCCCCCTTATTTATTCCAGACTTTGCCCATCAATCAGATGGGCAAAATCTGATTGTCAAGCATTGGTAGTACAATAGCTAAATTTGGGACTTCAAAAAACAGGTGCCTACTACCACTTTAATAGATTCAAATCTAATTTATCGGGTACAGATTTAACACAACAGGTTCAATCTTGTAATCATAACCCATTCATCGATTCTGTTATTACAGTAGTTAAACTGAATTCCAGTTATAAAATTCTGGGCCAAAATCATATTCCTGATTTGGTTGTTTTTTCTTAAAGTCCTTTTGCCTCCTGGGAATCTCTTCGTCTAATGTGGCAGTCCACTGGACTGGAGAACTTCAGGGTCAACTAATAGTGATGTTTACTTTTGCAGGTAAAAATTCCTGTGGGGATGACCAGAGAGAAGTTACATGTTTCCTATCTGGAGTTGGATGATTTACTTATGGTCAAAGAACCCGATGATGGTGGTCCTTTCTTCCTTCGAACAGTTTTGCTCTACGCATGGATTCCTCTGAGCTTGCCTTGAAATGGTTGTGACCATTACATACGAACAAAAAGCTGTTCCAGTACAAAAACAAAAGATTCTATCCACGGAATTCAACCCAGGAACTAGCTTGCACGGTCACAGCAGCCCCAACGTCAATCTCACCGCTGCCTTGGCCATAATCTTTTTGGGTGTTTTCATTTTCATTGGCATTGGGTGCTGTGCTTGGTGGCACCGTAGATGTCAAAAGAAAAAGCGATCAGAGACTGAGAAAATCGTATCTCAGATGCCTGGACTGGACTCAAGCAGTGTGTGTCAGTCTCCTACGCCCTCTATGGCTCAGTATCATTTTGACACTCTCGGGGAACCATTTCCACTGCTGTCCCATTCCTCTCCCTCTCTTCAGAGCACTGTTTCTGTAGTTCACGTTGAAGCCTGCAGACTTTGTGACGAATGCCGAAGTATAATTGTGCCTTCAAGTGCGCCTTCCTCTGATAGTAGAAGCTATTCGGGGGCCAGCTGTGCAAGTTTTGGAACCATTTCAACAGAGCTCAGCACACACAGCGACTCCCAGCTAGCAAAACCACACTGTAGCACCATATGCATGGTTCACTCTTCGTAACACCAACTGTAAGATTGTTATTAAAGAAATGTTTTGAAATATTTGGTTGCGCTTTTGTTTTTATGTTGCAGTTTCAGGGTGATGTTTTGGTAACATTTTGTACATAACAGGACAACTTCCAAACAATATCGCATAAAAGTAACGCCCTACAAACACAATAAAGAGGAAATGCTGTTCCAGAATGCATTGTGTGGTCACATGTGGCAGACTTCTATCTCATTGTGGTGAAATATATGTTTCTACTTCCAATGGTTGGTTCCCTGATTTATTTTTAATTCCTCGTTCATCTGTTTTCAAAGCCTGTGCTCCTGAGCTTGCTCCTGTTCGGGTTCGCTTTTTTTGCACTTTCTTTTTCTTTCTACTTTGAGATTTGCTAATATCCAGCAGGTTCCTAAAAGAATGACAAATCCCTCCCATCCAACCATCGTCTTCTTGCACTTACCTCTACTCTTTTCTAAATAATGGAGAAGTCCATCAACCACTAACTCTTAAACTATCTCGACACCTTCTCTGATTAACGATCGCCAACACCAATTCCATGTATCAATACATTGGTGATATGCTGTTTTTTTGGTAACAAAGATGTTACCCATCTTTGACAAACTTGATGGAAACGTTTAATGAAAAATTCAAGCAGATGTTCTTGATAAATCTAAGGCTTTTGATCGGATTGGACACAAAGGTCTTCTAAACAAGTTTCCGTCTTATAGATTTCCAAATGTTTTTTGCAGTTTGATATTCAGTTTTTTCTTTGACCCCTCACAGTGAGTGATGGTAGGTGGCCTCAGTCTTCTAAATTCTCCACTAATGCGTCTGACCCAAGGTTCAGTTCTTTCTCCCACATTTTTTTGTTTATTAATAACCCTCTTCCACTGACAGGAAATCCTATCCATAGTTTTGCTGACCACTGTCTGCCATCTTCCAATTTGAGGAATCTTGCTCTGCACAAACAGCTTCAACTTCTCCAATATCTACTACGAATTCCTTAAAAGCTGATCTCCAGTTATTTTTGTCCAGTGGGGAAAAGACAACTCAGTTAATTTCAATTCTTCTAACAGTCGGTCTTGTCTTATACTTGAAAAAAGGATTCTTCTGCCCTTACCTTCGATGACGGATTTCAAGACAAGATCACATGTCTCTCTTAGGGATCACCCTGGCTTGCAATTTCACTTTTCTTCCAAACATCTGCTCACTGTAAAAATCTCAAATCCACCCTGTCATGGAATATTGATCCGACATTTGTCTCAAGATCACCCCTCAACTAAAACTGGTCGATTCTGTCCAAAGTAGGGCAGTAAGGCTAATTAATGACCTGTGTCTTGCACACTCTCTGCCACACAGATCTTCAGTTTCTACCTCGTGCCTTTTTGTACTAATATTTCCATGGGCACTGTTCTGAATTTGAATTTTTAATTTCACCTCTTTCTTCCTACTCAATCCAAACACGTGCAACAGTTAATCGACATTCATTTACAATTCCGTAGCCGAGTGGTCAGGACCGGAATGCAGTAGCACACGCTCTTTGAGTAGACCGGGGTTCAAGCCCTTGACTGCTAAATACGGTCGATCTACCAACCCGCACTGGACCAGCGTGGCAGATGGTCCATTGTTGAGGAAGCTTCTGTCGTGGAGTGGGCTGACAATGGCTGCAGTTTACTTTTACCATCTACAATTCCATTCTAAACGCGCCCAAATTCAAGTCCAACATTGAAAATATCTTCTTTTCTCAATCCTCAACTTATACACTGAGTGATCACTGAATTGTGACCACCTACCTAATACTTCGTAGAACCTTTTTCCCTCAGTACAGCAGCTATCCGACGTGGTATTGATTCAACAGGATATCGGAAGCATTCGGGAGGTGTGGCCAACCAAGCTGTGTGTAATGCGGTCAGCAATGCAGGTATGGGGATGATTGGTGTATCAAGACGCCTGATATGCCTTTCCATAGTGTCCCACAAGTTCGCTATGGGACTGAGATCGGTGGACTTCAGAAGCCAATCGATATGCTGGAAGTCAGAACTGTGTTCCTCAAACCATTTCTTGCCCGATGGCTAGGCGCATTGTCATCTTGGAAGACACCATCGCCATTCGGGAAAAGTGTGTCATAGCATGGAGTGTACACAGTCAGCAAGCAGTTGACGATAGCGGAGACCAATGGAACGTTTTTCTGTAGGAGTCGTCGGACCCGGCGCTCACCTCTGACACCAACCTTTCGCTGACCTTTGTAATTTTGTCGCCAGGTCGTTGTTTGACCATTTTGGCGCCAGTCCTGGTACACTTCAACTTCGGCTGGTCTCGAACATCCCACCAGTTCAGCCGTTTTGGGAAATCGTGGCACCAGCTCGTCGAGCATCCACAATCTGTCCTTTATCAAAGTCCGATAAATCCTTCCTTTTACTCACCACTCTCGGAATTTTACTACCTACTGAACGGGTCGCATTCAGTTTTCATAGGGGTGGTCATAATTCAGTGATCACTCAGTGTAGATTACAATAACCTTCGATGTTTGAGTTAACTATTAAGAACATAATTTAATAAATTAATCAATATTTCCCATGAGATGGCGCCACAGTCTATACCTGAACGTTGATTTTATAAAATTCTGAACGAATGGACTACTGTTTCTGAAGAAGCACAAGAGATGGCGCTTCTAACAATAAGGTCATCGACGCTCCTTGATAACAAGAAATACGCCCCCTCCCTTTCCTTTAAATATGTGAAGAGGATATTGAGAAAGCTGGGACTTGGATATAGATACAATGGCGCCATCTATATTTTTGAAAAATTGTATTTTTTATTTAGTTGATAAAATTAATATTTCAATATTTATATTTTTTAATACTTATAATTTATTACGCATTAATTTAATAATTTATACAATTTATCGATAAATATTAATACATTATATAAATATTATTGCGTTAATTATTATTAATATTAATAATATAAAAGATATATATAATTATATAATTTATGAAATTTATATGATTTATTTTGAAATCAAAGCTACAATGTAGCGAAAAAATGAATTTATGATAATTATTTCAAAATATTGCTCTTCAGAGCATCTGAAAAATAAGAAGAAATCCATGATAAAATGAATAAATAAGAAAAAAAAAGCATTTCCAATGATTTTTTGCATCTGATTATAGTGGTATCTATTAAACGTGGCAAATATATAAATCTTTCCCAAAGATTCATTTTAATTCGATGTACAGTACTTGAAAATATCCTTGGAGGCTTTCCTTCTTGAAAATATCCTTCTTGGAGGCTTTCCATGATTGAAACTGAGAAGGTGAAAAGTCACGTGTTTACTTTGGTTACTGATGATCACGTGGTGTGTGCTTGCGTGTGTTTGTAACTCTTTGCAATTGAACAATTCATTTCCTTCTAAAATATAAGTGCCACAGTCACATGATCAACCACCTTTCTGTCAAAACGAAGGAGATTACGTTTTCGCTGATAATTCTTCCCAGTAACATTCTGATAAAATAAAAATCATTGAGGCGGTTGGAACTCGATACGTGTACAGTACAATCATTGTACGTTTAGCAAATATAAAAGTCAGAAAACCACGGTTGAAGATTCAAAAAAAAACAAGGTGAGTCTCGTTGTATTTCTAAAGAGGATTTTATTATTTAAGACAAACTATTAACTCTTTAAGAACGATTTCAGTTTGATGGGTGAATTTTTTAAAAACAAAACCAATGTCCGTTGTTGGTATTATCAGTTAAAGGAGAAGGGCTATGCGTTGTTATCTAGTTGAACTAGTCGTCGTTTATTGGTTAGTGAGTCCGTCCACAAGTAAGGATATTCAACTGCATGCTTGGAAGAACTGTGCGCGCGTGCGCATAATGTCCTTGGTTTTGTGCTCCGCAAAAGAACTATATCAAGTATGGATTATTAAAAGTTTCTTGGTAGTGTTGTATACTGATGGTTACAAAGCCAGGAGGGCACAAGAACAGTCTTTTAAGTAGATGTCAATCGCGGAGATATCGTGGTAGCACTAAAGTCACAGCAGTGAGTAGGGAAAATACCTCGTGGAGGTTAAAACTACCTGAAGCAAGAAGTTCGGGCCGAAGACAAAAGGATTAACTGAACGCGGTGCGTTTGAAAAGTTGGTGGCGTGACTATAAAGGTTTTATTTGAGGAGTCTGGCAGCATGTCACTTTTCAATATAGTCCTCTTTGGAGTTAATATACTTTTGCCATCGATGCTGCGTTGCGTTGATTCCAGCTGCGAAGAAAGTTTTCTCTTGGGCCTCTAGGAATGCATCCACTGCAGCAATGACGTCACTGCCTGTGGGAAAATGGACGCCAGCCAGCTATTTCTAAATAGCTGGCTGACTAGTTGATGTAGGCCGGGTACAGGTTGTAGGCTTGATCCATAATTGCCGCGTCAATGGTCAGTTGCTCCTTGCATCCATAAATCTATCCAGGGACACGGTCGTTATGGCTAACTTCTCTGATACAAAGGTTTCCCCAGAATTCCTCAGGTACCTTCTGGTTAGGGATCTGTTGCCTTTCTTCTCCTCTTGTCCAATTTTCCTGCAAAAGGCTCTCTGGTTTTCATCAAATATCCTGTTATCTGTTTTTTGCTGGGCAATCTTCCTGAAATGACGAAGTCTCTTAGTGGGTGGCAAGAGTTTCTGCTTGAGGGTGTCAAGGCATTCTTCCATCCTCTGATTATAGGCCTTGTGTTTGCTATGGATGTTGTCTATCTTGAGGATGGTCTTCACTTTTCTGATCACCTTCTTACTTCTGTTACCCCGTTGGTAGTGGGTCGGTTGGCCTAACTTCACTCTTATCTCTTCAATCTTCTTCTGTAGCGTTCTTTCCCCGGGCTGGTAGTTCCTTCTCTTTGCATTTTGTGTTATGTTGCTCTCGGGGTTTCCCTTCCGTTCATCCTGGTGGCTGCTACAGCGGCACAGCAAATGGCTGTGAGGATGGTGTCTGGTGTTACTTCGTTGTTGTCGTTGAGATAATCTGGTATTATCCGCTTATTGAGGAGGTCTGTGACTTGCCACAAAATTTTGTTGGGCCTCTACTTCAGTATGGTATGAGTTTTGTGGGGGGTCCATTTTTCTCGAATTCTGCTTGGTCTTTCTGCCACTCTTCTTCTATTCTGGATATCGCAATGTTGTCTGCTTTCATTTCGGCTACTCCGGGATGTCGTTCTTGTACTTGCTGCTTCTCCAGTTCCGTTTCCGTTGTGTCCGTGTTCTTTGTTGTTTGTAGTTGGTTGCTCGCATCCTGCTTGATTTTTTTACAAGGTTGCAGGAGTTATCAGGTTCTTCCTGACGATGGCACAAAAGAGACTTTCCCTAAGTCTCTGGTGTGCTATTTGCTGTTCGATGACCTGAACAGTCGGGAATTGTTCCACTGTTCCAACCACGTATTCATTTCGATGATCCACATCATGCATTGGCTTCTTCTCCAACTAGGTGGTCACTACCGCAGTTGCACCCGAAACACTTCCAGATGGTTGGGCTGGGTGTTCTTGCCCTTCAATTGTCGTATCCATACGGGACACAGCGTCACTAGCTCCACTGTCGTCCGCGGCAGACTGTCTCCAACGTTTCGAACCGACTCCTCTGTCTAAGGCCTAAACGCCAGTGACTTTATCCTGCGCCACACTCGATGCAGTATGTTCATCCACCCCAAACCGGTAGAAAAGACCCGGGTTCGAATCCCGTTGATGACGTGAGGAACGCTAATGGACTTTTTTTTCACTTCTTTGCTGAGTTAGTCGGTCTCAGGCGTAGATAGCAAGGTTTTTTGCTAACCCCCTAGAAAAGCTGGGGTTTTTTGTCCAGCAAAGCAGGCAGATCGACCACATGCAATATAGTTTAAGTGACTTTCTAGGTGACACTAATATAATTGTTTAGTAGTTTTTTTTAGTATGTCCATTACTTTTCTTCCACATCATCATCATCCATCAATAAAGGTGGACCTGTTTCGCTTCGGCTTGCATCCAGTGGTGGTGTTAGCTCTTCAGAGTGACACCAGATGGCGTCACTATCTGCCTTAGCCGGTGCTTCGACCTTGAGGAGGTAGGTTCGCTGAAGCGACTTTCGCATTTTTTTAATATTATTGTTATTTCGGTCTTCCAGCTAATTATTATTATTATTAATGTAAAATGGTTTCTTGTTTCGATTATGATTATTATTCATTTGTTTATTGTTTTGTTTATTTTATAAAACATGTTAATTTATGCGCATATGTAAGTTTGAATTTTCGCGATCGTAACGGTTTTTTGACATGTAAAATGGAAGCGACTATTACTTTCATGTCTTTGGTTTATGATTACAACGTTTTATTTTCGTTTTTGTTTTTTTTTTTCTTTTTTTTTTTCAGCAGAACTAATAAAAGTTTTCTTCCATTGAAAAACATGTAAATCCTGAAGCTTTTAGGGGACACATCTTGACAAACCCACCTGTCCAACAGCTCCCACTTATTTCAACTCACTTCGCAGCCACAGCACCTCCCCTAGATGTAAAGAAACTCTCTCTTCCAGCACAACAAATGATAGAAATACCATTTGTCCCTAAGGGCATGAGGCCTCATTGTATTGCATCCGTAAATTGCGTGTGTTCTACGGCCGATTTACCCCCTTTTTCGGGATAAAAACCTAAGGAAACTTAGGCTTTTTTCCCAAAAAACGTCATTTTCTGCTTATACTAAAGCTAGAAACTGTTGTTAAAAGCTAAATGAGACATGTTTCTTGCCCAAATAATTAAGTCTTCTTTTCTCTGTCCAAAGCCATTGACCACAACTTTTGTCCATCTGTACTCCCACCTCTGTCACAATTCATGGTTGTATAATCTGTTTAGTAAATCTCCCCCGACCATATCGAATGCATCCAAATCAATGCTTTCTGAACAGTTTCTCTAGATATTTAAGAATAATTTTATGTGGTCGCCATAAAGATTTTATAAGTGAGTTCCTAATCCTTGGTATATTTCCTACCGCTTTCATTTCGGTGGTCAGCCTTTCCTCAGGCATCTTCTGATGGTAGATATCTCTACCTAGTTCGAATATCTCAAGGATCTGTTCTCCCACCTTACACCTCTTGTACATCGATAATCTTCCATTGAGTAAAAACCCTGTCAATTGTACCTATTCGGAAAACCATAATCAAGCATAACTCGATGAAAATGACCATCACAAACTCAACGGATGCCTAATTGTAGATTATTCTCCAATGGGGGAATATAACTTACCTTCGATTAACTACAATTCTGAAGTTAATTGAAAATGAAATTGCTTAACCATTTAAAATTTCAGAACGAAGAAGAATCGGACATTTTATAGGTGTCATTTATTTTATTGTTTTGTTTTCCAGGAAGGGCCGAAATCCATCTGTTGAGTAAGGGCCTAATCTTTCCAGCTCTATTTATTATGAGTGAAGGGGACGCAATAGAAGCATGCTGTTATGTCACCTTGTTACTGGTACGGTTGTGTGTCGAATGTTTGCCTCTTTGCTTCTTAGCATGTGATGATGGTGGCCACACCTGTTGTGGTGATGATGAAACATCTTCGCGCTCGTACGAAAATATCGTAACTGCTCCACCGCCCACTGGAGTCTACAGAAGTTTAACAAGTACAGAGGCCACAGCACCACCTTTAATTCAAGCAACACCTTCGTATCAACAAGAAGAAATGACTGCACCTCCTTATTCCGAAGCATCAGTCAACTCAGATGCTCAGAAACAATTCGAAGACCCCCCTCCATCTTACGGTGAATTATTTGGGTCCCAGCCACCAAAGGAAGACATGGAGCATATAAACGGTCCATCTGGATTTTCTGTAAACTGAAGTCCGTTGACACAGTTATCTGACCATTCGAAAATCAGATATTTTCAGACAAAAATGTGAATATCAAATTGTAAAATATGGTTCTTACCCCACAAAATAAGATTTAAATAAGATTACAGTTAATTAAGCATACATCTACAAGTATGGTGCGTTTCGGTAAGCATTTCTTTAAAATAAAGGGATTGCCAATACGTTAAATACATTTAATGTTTGCACTATTCAGATCTACGATAAGTACAGACAATTATTCGAAATATCAACCGTTAACGTTCTGAGGATAATCACACGCCTTCATCATCAGCACATTTTTACGAAAAAAACATGTCTGTAATCTATATTGTGACACGCCATCCATTTTCAGCGCGGTTTCTGTACATAAAGCTTTGTTTATTTATTTCAGGGGTTGTCAAAATTCATCTGTAGACAAGGACAGGGCTATTTATTATGAGCCAAACCGGTCCGTTGGAGCTATGTTGCTATTTGATCTGTTCCTTGTTAATAGAGATATGTGCCAGTGTCCTCTGTACCGCAGCGTGCGAAAATGGAAACTGCACCTGTTGTGAAGATGAAACATCTACGATCCCCTACGAAAATATTGTGACCGTGCCACCTAGTGGACAAATGTATAGTAGTTCAACCAGCCGACAAGCTACAGTACCTCCAATAAATGAAGTACCACATTTGTATCATCAACAAGAAATGATTCAACCTCCTTTTAGTGGATCAGTAATCGGCTCAGAAACTGAGAGGGAATTCGGAGGACCCCCTCCATCTTACGATGAACTTTTCAACCCTCAGAAGCCAAACGAAGACGTTCAGTGTACAGGCAGACCCAGTAAAGTTCCATAGACTGACAAAATGATGTCTTTATTTTAAATAATATATAAATACGTAGGCCTATTATTTTGTGAATTAGTGTATGAATTAAAGACATTACCAATATGTGAAATATTGTATTTTATATCTTTGAGTTATGTACAAAATTTCCAGTTAGCTTACACTAATAAATATTTGCTGATTTACATTATTGGAGCTGTAGATCCAGTATGAATCCAAGGACATCTTCAAGTCAAATCTGTTAAATTGGAAGAGGCCTTTTGTCTCGTGTTCCTTTAAACAATGAGCAGCTCTTTGAAAGTTTAATAATCTTTTGTCACCACTTTAGCGTGAGAGAAAATTGGCCTCAAATTATGATTTATCAAGAATTTGATTCACCAGGAAAGATATTGTAAGCAGGTGGAAGTTGTTCGTGGTCCAGGTTGAAAGCCTTGTTAGTATTCACCGTACCTACACTTAGAATAGTCATTACCTCATTATAGGTTTTGTCTGGTTGAGTCTTCGAATTGGAGTCACGGCGCTGTGAACTTCGATGGTCCAAAGGTGAAAGGAATTGGGAACCTCTGTAAGAGCGATCCATTGAGACGTTAGAAGCCGAGGAACCAGTCCCCGGTGGAGGATTGTGACCAGAAGAAATGGTGGACACTTCTAATGGTGGATGATCACTCTCTTTATTAGATGGAGACTCCGTGTCTGCGTTGCAACATCCCGAACAACAAGGACAGTTCCAAAATAGCACAAAGGCTAGAATGACCACAAATAGAATAAAAAATGCAGTCATAAAAGTGGACATTGTTGAATCCATGGTCATCTCTTGTCTTCTGGATTCTCAAAGATATCTTATCGCTACATCAACACATACATTACAGGCGGTATTGGAGTAGTTCAAAATACTGCCACCATATTCTGTTAGTTCAGCAGTTATCCGCTAGAGAACTATTGGGACACGATAATTCATGGCTTGAAATTGGTTCTGTCATCTTCCAAGTTAATATAACAGAAAGCGTCATTGGAAGAGGCAGAAAACCAGTCCTAGGTAAATAATAAAACAAAATATTGTAATATTAAAATAATAAATTAATCCAATACAATATTAATAAGATATACACCTTATATGGTTTCAAATTATATTAATGTTATTATGTTAATATTAATGTTTCCAATATTTGAAAAACGTGTTCGTTCATGTTAAAAGAAGCTAACAAGTCTCATTTTGAGCAATCACATTTTCATTTTGATAAATTGTTCCCTGATGAGAGAGCAGAGGATACAGAACGTGTTTCTCTACAGTTTGGATTTTTCTCAGGCACCCTTGGTTGTGGACGATCTACTTAATAACCATCATCACGTCAAAATTGAATCAAGGTGAAGGCACCTTCAAAGAAGGTGCCTTCACCTTGATTCACCTTTTTGGGAATCAAGAGGTTGAAAAGTCTGCAGTTCATTAAGAATCTCTTTGGGAATTAAGAAATCAAGAAATTATTATTATTTCTCCCTGATCGGGGGATTCCACTCCGTCACGAGTACTGCTACAAAGTACACAGGGTGGTTGTAATGTCTGGTGTTACTGTCGGTCGAGGGAAATCTCTGATCATCCAACAGGTGTTCAGGATTGCCACGTTCTGGAGTTCCTTGTAAATGTTCTCTGGAAGACCTATTGCTGCTAGGCTGCTATGTAGAGTCTTTAGTACCATACCTGTTGTTAACACGATGATTGGCATGGTTGATACTTCTTGCATATGCCACATCTCCTTGATCTCATGTCTCAGGTTCGTGTACTTCCTAATTTTTTCCTCACGGGTTTTCTGGACATTGCTAGTGTTGGGCACCGCTATGTCAATCAGATAGGTAGCCTTTTCCATCTTGTCCACAAAGTTATATCCGGTCTGTTGGGCGGAGTAGTCTTATCCGTTATTATGGCGCGGTCCCAGTACAGCTTGTGGGTTCGGGTCTCTAGTACCGCCTGGGGTTCGTACTTGTAGTATGGTACATTTTCTTTGGTCAACTGGTATTTCCCCGTTAGCTTCTGATGTATTATCCTGGCTACCTGGTCGTGTCTACGAGTGTACTCAGTCTGGGTGATCACCTTGCAACCCGCGATGATGTGTTGGATCGTTTCTGAGGCCGGGTGGCATCGTCGACATGTGTCATCTGACATTCCGGGCTCCTTTGAGATGTATTTTCTATAGTTTCTGGCGTTGATTACATGGTGTTGGATGGCCAGCATGGATTCTTCAGTCTCGGGGAAGAGCGTCCCGCTTGTGAGTCATGCATTGGAAGCAATGATATCGATGTGATCTTGATGGAGGTCATTGTAGTGTCTGCCATGGAGGGCCTTCTTTGCTCATCTTTCTATCTTCGTTTCTTGTACCGTTTGGGCGGGAGGGATTTCCTCGCTTAGGTTGAGTAAGTGTAAAGTGTAAAGTGTGTTTAGGGTCTAACGGCACCAGGGGTTACCCCCATCTCCGTGTAGTCTACATTGTCGCGTGTTACAGAACACTGTAAAGGCCAGAGATTTAAAAGTGTATGGATATTGTTGGATGTAGTGTCGTGTACCGTTGTTCATCTGGCTATTTAGCCGCTGGACCCCTACTGAGGCCCAACGTTGCCCACACTTAGCCCAGTGGAGGCAAGCCAGGTACACCAGTATTTTTAAATAAGTACTCTGGCAGGTCCTGCCACCTAATTTCCTGGGATTTCAGTGGCTAGGACCAAAAAAAAAAAAAAAAAAAATGGGGGGTGCGCTAGAGGTTCGGTCAGGCCAAGGAGTTTTAAGTTATACAGTGTGGAATTAAGAATTTTGGGTGTAGGGCTAGGATAATTTTGACATGGGATGAACGCTAGTTGGAAAGCTAGAGGGGGGAGGGGAGACTAAAGGCTGGGGGGTGAGAGACAGAAGTATAGGGTCGATAGAGTAGATGACCCCAAAATCAGTAGGTTGAGTGGGGTATACCCCTTATCTATCTTCCTTATGGCCTGGTGGAGTGGTGCTGTGTTGTTCTCGAAGTAATCCTTCAGGTTAACTATCGCTGTTTTCTGTTGTTGTGTCAGGTCTATCAGGCCCCTTCCTCCTTCTTTCCGAGGTATTGTTATTCTCTCTATTGCTGACTTCGGGTGGTGTTGGCGACTCTTGGTCATCATTGTCCTTGTCTTTCGCATGATATCTTCTAGCCTGATGTTAGTCCATTCTATTCTATTCGGATGTGTATGTTATTACTGGAATTGAATAGGTGTTTATGGCTTTAACTGTGTCCCTCCGTTCAATTTTGCGTTCAGCAGGCTTCTGAGTCTCTGATGATATTTTTTGGACAGGCACTTCTTGATTTCCTTGTGTTCCAACTGCTCAGCCTGCATCATCCCTAGGTATTTGTAGGTCTCTCCTTTTGTCATAGCTTCGATCTCTTTACCACACAGCAGGTGGTAGTTTCGGCCAACTAATTTTCCCTGGTGCAGTGTGTGGGTCTTGCATTTTACTAGACCAAATTCCATCCTGATGTCCTTGCTGAATTCTTCGGTGATCCAAAGTAGTTGCTGGAGTTGCTTCTCGGTTGCCTCGTAGAGCTTGATGTTATCCATGTACATCAGGTGGGTGAGGGTGTACAGGTTCTTTCTTCCTCCTTTTAGATTATATCCATACTTTCTGCCGTTGAGCATGGTGGATAGCGGGTTGAGTGCTAGACAGAACCATAGTGGTCTCAGAGCATCTCCCTGAAAGATTCCTCTTTTAATGGAGATTGGCCTGGTTGTGATGTTCTTGACCTTAATGGTGGTACTCCATTTCGCCATTGTTGCTCCTATGAAGTTTGTCACAATCGGATCGATCTTGTAGATCTTCAGGGTCTCTATGAGGTACGGAATCGAAGGCCTTGCGGTAATCGATGTAGGCCGTGTATAGGTTGCGGTGCTTCTTGAACGCTTGCTCCATAACTGCAGCATCTATGGTTAATTGCTATTTGCATCCTTTGCTCCTCCGCTTGCATCCTTTCTGCTGTTCGGCCATTATGTTCTGACTCTCAAAGTGGTCTGATATCTTAGTTATGCAGCTGGTCAGGATCTTGTACATCGTTGGGAGGCATGTGATTGGCCTCTATTTCGCCGGGTTTCTTGTATCTTCATCTTTAGGCTTCAGATATGTGACTCCTTCAGTGAGAAACTTTGGAATTGTCTCCGGGTGCCTTATCATTACGGAGCAATATGGCCTTAGTTGCTAATGCTCCTAAAAACCAAATAACTAACTAACTAACCTTATCGTTCGAGTGAACTGCTCTGCTAGGTGCTTGTGTGTACAGGTGAGCTTCTTGTACCAGTAGTTGTGGATATTATCAATTCCCGGGGTTCGCCAGTTGTGGGTGTTCCTGATCGACTGTTTTACTTCTTCTCGATTCTCCCACTCTCTCATCTCTTGTACGTCCTCCGTTTTCTTCCGTTCTACTTCTATCCAGGGTGCTTTGCTGTTATGTATTACTTCACTGCTCCAGATATTTCCCCAGAACTCCTCGATCGTCTTCTTCTCGGGTGGTCCCTTTCCTGCTTTCTCATCTCCACCCAGTTTTCTGTAGAAGGCTCTTTGGTCCACATCGAAGATTCGGTTGTTTATTTTCCTCTGGAAGCTCTCTTTGTATCGGCGTAGTCTCTTGCTGAGTGCGAGGAAGTTCTGCTTCAGTGTGTCTAAGTATACTCCTATTCTCTGATTTCTGGTGTCATGTTTGCTGTGGGCGCAGTCGCTCTCCCTTGAGGATGCTCTTCACCTTTCCAATCAATTTCTTACGTCTATTACCCTGTTGGTACTGGGTCAACTGACCTATCTTGATTCTTAATTCTTCTATCTTCTGCTGAAGTCTTCTTTTCCAAGCTGGCGTTTCCTTCTGTTTTCGGTTCTTCTGCTGCTGGTCTCTCGTTTTTTTTCCATTAATCCCAGTAGCTGCTATGGCAGCACGGCATACGACTCTGTGGACAGCCTCCAGAGTTGCACCATTGTTGTCAAGGTAATGTGGCATTATTTGCCGATTGAGGTGGTCTATTACTCTCCACGGGATTTTATTTGGTCTCTGCTTAGGTATCATGTGGGTTCTTGTGGGGTCCATTCCTTCGAATTCTGTTAGGGTCTTCTTCCACTCGTCCTCTATTCTGGACAGCATGACTTCGTCTCTTTCCACTTCAGCTACTCTGGGTTGTATTTCTTCTTGCTGTTCCTCCTCCGGTTCCATGGTATGCAGTTCCTCCTCTCGTTCCATATTCACCATATTCTTTGTGCTTTGTAGCAGATCGCTGACATCCTGCTTGAGTTTTTCTAAGATGGCAGGAGCTATTAGGTTCTTCGTGACGATGGTGCTTCTCTGGTCTGCTAATCGCTGTTCGGTGACCTGAATATCCGGGTATCGTTCTAACCACTTGGAATGTAGTCGCGATCTGTACATTGTCGTATCGGTCTCTAGCCTGGTTATTTCATAGTATGCTCGCATGATGTATGTATTCATTTCAATGCTCCACTTCATGCGTTGGCGTTTTCTTCCTTCCTGGGTGGTGACTAGCGCAGTTGCGAAGGAAACACTTCCAGTTGGTGGGGCTGGATGATCTTGCCCTTCTCTTGTGGTAGCCTTACGGGGGACAGCGCCACTTGCTTCACTGTCTTGCTCGGGAGATTATTATTATTATTATTATTATTATTATTATTATTATTATTATTATTATTGTTGTTGTTGTTGTTGCTGCTCTTATATTATTTCTCCCTGGTTGAGGGGTTACTGTCGGTCGAGGAAATCTCTGACTATCCTACAGGTGTTCAGGATTGTGACTTTCTGAAGTTTCTTGTAGGTGTTCTCTGGGAGACCTAATGCCGCTAGGCTGCTATGTAGAGTCTTTAGTACCATACCGGTTGTTGACACGATGATCGGAACAGTTGATGCATATGCATATGCCACATCTCCTTGATCTCATGTCTCAGGTTCGTGTACTTCCTAATTTTTTCCTCACGGGTTTTCTGGACATTGCTAGTGTTGGGCACCGCTATGTCAATCAGATAGGTAGCCTTTTCCATCTTGTCCACAAAGTTATATCCGGTCTGTTGGGCGGAGTAGTCTTATCCGTTATTATGGCGCGGTCCCAGTACAGCTTGTGGGTTCGGGTCTCTAGTACCGCCTGGGGTTCGTACTTGTAGTATGGTACATTTTCTTTGGTCAACTGGTATTTCCCCGTTAGCTTCTGATGTATTATCCTGGCTACCTGGTCGTGTCTACGAGTGTACTCAGTCTGGGTGATCACCTTGCAACCCGCGATGATGTGTTGGATCGTTTCTGAGGCCGGGTGGCATCGTCGACATGTGTCATCTGACATTCCGGGCTCCTTTGAGATGTATTTTCTATAGTTTCTGGCGTTGATTACATGGTGTTGGATGGCCAGCATGGATTCTTCAGTCTCGGGGAAGAGCGTCCCGCTTGTGAGTCATGCATTGGAAGCAATGATATCGATGTGATCTTGATGGAGATCATTGTAGTGTCTGCCATGGAGGGCCTTCTTTGCTCATCTTTCTATCTTCGTTTCTTGTACCGTTTGGGCGGGAGGGATTTCCTCGCTTAGGTTGAGTGGGGTATACCCCTTATCTATCTTCCTTATGGCCTGGTGGAGTGGTGCTGTGTTGTTCTCGAAGTAATCCTTCAGGTTAACTATCGCTGTTTTCTGTTGTTGTGTCAGGTCTATCAGGCCCCTTCCTCCCTCTTTCCGAGGTATTGTTATTCTCTCCACTGCAGACTTCGGGTGGTGTTGGCGACTCTAGGTCATCATTGTCCTTGTCTTTCGCATGATATCTTCTAGCTTGGTGTTAGTCCAATCTATGACCCCGAAAGTGTATGTTAGTACTGGAGCTGCATAGGTGTTTATGGCTTTAACTGTGCTCCCTCCGTTCAATTTTGCTTTCAGCAGGCTTCTGAGTCTGTGATGATATTTTTCGGTCAGGCACTTCTTGATTTCCTTGTGTTCCAACTGCTCAGCCTGCATTATTATTATTATTATTATTATTATTATTATTATTATTATTATTAGCCATAGGGTGCAAGGAAGCCTGAGGCTTATGCTGCACCAGCCAAAAAAAAAAAAAAAAAATTATGATATTGAGCTCAGGACCCTGGGTGTGCGAAGCCGATACTCACCAGATGTGAGCTCCTGGGGTTAATTTAAAAGTCTGCAGTTCAATAAGGATCTCGTTGGTAATCAAGAGATTTAAACCTTGGGAATCAAGTGGTTTAAAAGTGTGCAGTTCAATAAGAATCTAGTTGGGAATCAAGAGGTTTAAATCTCGTTGGGAATCAAGAGGAATAAAAATCTGCAGTTCAATAAGGATCTCGTTGGGGATCAAGAGATTTAAAAGTCTGCGGATCTGGTTGGGATCTTATTGAACTGCAGACTTAAAAATCAAGAGATTTTTAAAAGTGTATAGTTCAATAAGGATCTCGTTTGGAATCAAGAAGTTGAAAAGGCTACAGTTCAATAAGGATCTCGTTGGGAATCAAGAGGTTTAAAAGTCTTCAGTTCAATGAGGATCTCGTTGGGAATCAAGAGGTTTAAACCTCGTTGGGAATCAAAAAGTTTAAAAGTCAGCAGTTATATTAGTTGGTTATATCTTTCCTTTCAACGTCAAACAAGTATTCATTAAGAATTCAAGAATTTCCAAATTATAATCTTAATTCAACTTTAAAATACTGCTAGAGTTACTGTAGAGTAAAGTAAAATATTCTCTTTACTCTACAGTAACACCTTGTATATTGAATAGATCATTTTAGTTCCAAGAAATATATTCATTTTACACTTTAAGCCTTTAAACCAATCGAGGAATTTTATTTAATTACTGTTTTGCCAATCAAGCAGGCCGATTACCTAAAAATATTCCACAATATTTTTTTGGCAATGCTAGTATAATATCAAAATTAAAATTTCTACGCATGGCGCATTCTACGTGTCTTTAAGGATAATTTCCTGGTTTTTCCGCCTAACCTTCAACACCTACGTTGCGCAATTGCAATAAACCTTCCCAACACCCAAACACTCACCTTGGATGTCGGAAACGAAATTCTTTTCGTCTTTGCTTTCGGGGGCCAACTGTGGAATTCATTCGAGCTGTTTCTCCAGATGGGAGTTCGGTGCTGTTTCAGAGAATGTCGATTACGCGCTTGACCCTGTCGTACAACTATGACGACGGTGTCGAACCAGCTCTATAAACTTGTCTGCCTCCGTCATGCTCTTCATAACATTCTTAGCGAGGTGTCAGAGGGCAGCGTGTGTGTAACCAGCTGACTGGTTTATGACGTCACACGACGAGGTAAAGAAAACGCGAAACGACTCGTGCGACCGATTCTGATTCACGTGCGATGGTTAATGTGGACGAAATTGCCTTTGGAATGCATCACTGGAGAGGTTTGTTGAACTCCAAGCGTGAAGGCATTCGACTGCCTTAAGATCACCGAGATTAGATGTGTCAAGATCGAATGAGATCATTTGTGGATCAAACCCTATATGATAGGTTTATTATGCATATTGGTCAAGAAATAACTTTCGCATTTTTGAATACAAGGGTTATTTCATTGGATGCATTCCTGATCTATCAGATTTCGCAAAAGGTCTTATCATGGTTACATATTTAGCACGAGCCAAGGTTCAAGAAATGAAAGATATAATTGGCTTCTCAAGATCATTCATCTCAAGGGTTTTTAAAGACTGGAAAGCAAGAAGTTCTGCCACATCTCAGAAGCGTAAATGTGACAGAAAAACTACTTCAAGAGCAAAGACCGTACTCTCAGGAGGACTGTACAGAAAAATAGGACATCCGGTGTGCAGCAAATAACTTTTGAATTGAACCATGCCCAGAACTGCCCATTTCAACTCTTACCATGCACAGTGTATTGAAGCCTATTCGGAAGCCAATTCGGAAGTATTGAAGCCTATACTGCCTATTCGGAAGCCATTTGCTTCACAGAAAAACAGAAAAAAAAACGCGGTTATTGGACAGTGAAACAATGGAAGAAACCCATACGGTTAGACAAATCACGATACACTGTTTTGCACTGATGACAGGCAGAGAGAGTGGCGAGAACCTCACGAAGCGATGGACCCTGTTTGCCTTAAGCCAATACAAGCATCTGGAAATAGTATCATGGTATGTAGAATGTTTGGTTGGCACGGACTAGGTCCGTTGATACCAGTGGAAGGTTGAATGTCATCCAGGGAGAATCTCAATTTTGTACCTACTGCCCCCTGCAGTGTTACACTTTCATCGAGAAAGTAATGGCCACTCCATGGATGACACCGCACTAGCACATCGTGCCAGAATTGTGCAAGAATGGTTATGAGAACGTGACACGGATTTCAACCATCTTCCCTGGCCTTCACATTCATCTGATCTCGATCCCATTGAGAATGTGTGTGATATGCTGGAGAGAGCTATTCGACAACGAAGCCTTCAACTTTGTTGCAGATACGCAGTATTTTGCTGGAAGAATGGTTCCGATTAGACCAAAACGCGCAACACCTAATAGAATTCATGCCGAGCTGCCCACTTGCTGATATTATTTTTTTTTTAAGGAATAACATACCACAAAGATTCCACCTTTCTTTTGAATTGGCTGTAATATATAATACCTCAATTATAAATAGCTTTGATTCTTTTTTACCGAAATTTCTCTAAAAATTATGTAATTTTCTTCCTAAATTATTTTGTTTCCATTTCTGTCTTTACCAGCAGTCAACTTCCATGTATTTTTTTCTACAAAAAAAAAACAACAACCTTACTGTTTGTACACACCGGTTCTAGTGAACCCTAAGTCCTGTTGAAGGGTGATAGTTGCTCTGACAACGTCTAATCAATCTTTTAGGCATAACTGCAGATATCTTAACACGTACGATACAAGCAATCCAGCAGACAATGAAACAGGAGGAGGATGTTCACTTTGTAGAACGATCAGTGCTCAGGTAATATTTACTGAGTTATTTTATTTTTTATTTCGTTTACTGCGTTCAGAAAGAGAGAATAACTTAACTCAGATTGAGTAATAAATACAGTTGCCAATGTCAAAATAGATAATTTGGAGTTTTAATTTTCTGAAGTTCGTAATAAAATTAACAGAAAGATTCTGAATAATTTTGGACTCCTCGTTGCCACTGGTGGTTAAAAATTACATCCTGGCAACTACATTTATTTGAATTATATTTTATTAATCTGGTAAGTTGCTTACATTTTTTTTTCTGGGTGAAAACTCGGGTTTTCGCTCAGTAAAACTCAAATCGACCGAAGCCTCACAGCCTTAGTTGCTTTGGTGCTGCACACGTACCACTCTCAAGGCTGACTCGTGAGGAGTCGTATTCATACATTCTCTCTTGATGTGCTTAAGCAAAACTCCAGTTATTTTCATTTTAATTCCTGACATTGTAACATCTGACCAGGTCTTCACTTGGCTGATGTCATAATTCCAGCATAACAATAGAACATAGAAAACGTACTTCTTTCGTTTCTTTTCAGATCCACCAAGGATACTGAAGTTTCCCCCACCCCCCAAAGTGCTATGGTTGGTTCAGTGCATTTGGTGTAAGGATGGCCAATAGTTTGCTAATAATTCTAGGGTTGGTTACCATAGGAATATTGTTTGCAATCATTCTGTGTGCAGCTTGTATGAGAAGATAAATAGGTTAGAAATGCTGATCAATATTGAAAGTGAACTAAATACGTGGAAAGCTTGAATTGAGACACGCATGCGTAGTGGCTGTAGCTGAATAACACTCGTTCCTGAACTAATTAGACATACAATTTATAGAAACCTATAGAAGCATGCTGCTGGAATTTTATCCAGAGGCAATTCAAATGAGAAATGTGTAAAAGTAAAATGACAGCTACAGGAGAAACAAAAAATTCAGACCTCGTTATGGTACAGTGGAAACTAATGTAGCAGTAAATTATTGCATGCTTTATGTATAAATCATTTTAATAAAGTCAGACATTTTGTGATTTTAGTGATCATGTTTTGGTGTTAAATAGTTTACATAAATATTCTTAACCCATAAGCAAAATTCATATTTGAATATACAAGGTGTAGCTATTAAACAGAGAGCACATTATGTGTTGGAGCATTGTCTTGATGGTGCATCCAGCGATCCTTCCACAATTCAGCTCTCTTCCATCCAATTTTTTCATACAGCCCCTTGTCAATATGTTTGATTGAGTCTGATTTAATGGGACGTATTCAGCCATAATAGGTCCTTTAATATTAAAGAAAACAAGAAGCATGAGTTTTGATTTTGAAATTCTTGCTTTTTTGTTCTGGGGATTGTTTTGTCTTCCATTGCACTGACTGTCTTTTAGTTTCTAGGTTGTACTAGAACGGCCAACTTTCATCGCAAGTAAATATAATACTCTGAAAGTCTGGATCTTCTTCAATGTTTTTCGAAACATTTTCACAAACTTGGAGTCTTCTCATTCTTTGTCTTCATTCAAAATTTTTGGCACCACTTTGGAACACACTTTTCTCTTGCATAAATTTGCAGCTAAAATTTGTCTAACTGTTTCTTTGTCCATATTGAGTTCTTATGCAGCCATTCTAAATATGAACCGAGTTAGGATCTTCTAATTGAGATTCTAACTCGGTTCATATTTTCATCAATTTTCATGGATGCCGGATCTAGTCTTCCACATTCTGCCTTCCTTCTAAAAATCTTTTATGCCATTCAAGCAAGCGAGCTCTTGACATTACATTGTATCTTCTTCATAAATTTTACTGTTCATTCGGTCTGAGGTGAGGATATCAAGATATTTTCTTTTTTCCCGGAAACTAGGGTTGTTCGTCCAGAAAAAACAGGCAAACCGACCCGGGAACACAACATGCAATTTAAGATAAGGAAATAGACTTGGGTGGATAAGCTTGTTCTCCATTAACCCTAATATGACAGCTATTTATTTTCCATTTGATTTAAAAACAGAATAATTCATTCTAATGATATGTAAAAAGAAAAGTTTTAGCTTACAATACTGACCCTTCTACTAAGATGCTTGCAGGAGTATTTCTTTGTTGTATGTCCCTATAATATGGAGGTGGAATTTTCTGGCTCCTCTCTTCGCCAATGAGATAAGGGTTCATCTTGTTTCCAAGGGGGTTTCAATTCATCTTTCGGATGTTCAATCTCTGTACTACCCAGCAAAGCATGAGTTGGAGTTGGTTGATTCACAACAGCTTCACTGTCCTCGGAAAGAAAGGATGAAAAGCCTGTTGATGGAACTGGATCTGGTTCGGGTGAATCTTTTTTACCACTGCACAGCTGCGCACAGTAAATACAACAGTGTCCCATTATTTCCATGCAGATAAGACAGAGTTCACCGCATACTTCAAACATTTGAAAACATTCCACAATAGACGACATGTTGATGAGGACAATTTGAACACTCCTTGTAACGAAATCATGATAAATTATATTAATTAGTGAAACTTTCAATCAGTAGCTTTGAGCTATTTGGTCATAAAAATAGGCACATTAATAAGAATAAAAAGTTCATCTGAATGTAGCAAAGCCAGATTAATTTTTTTTGGTTGCTTTGTTATTTATCATTTGAACTTGTTAATGAATGACACCATGACAACAGTGTAAAATACTCTGACGCACGCATCGCAAAGTACCTGTAAACATATAAATTCGAATTTTTTTTCAAAAGCTAAAGCTAAATAGGTTCCCCTTCATAGTTGGATGAAGATGAGAAGCAGAAATATTGAACATACTGCATCGAGTGTGGCGCAGGATAAAGTCACTTGCATTCAGGTCTTAGGCAGAAGGAGGGATTCAAAAAAGTCGAAGACATTCTCCCGTGGAGGACAGTGAAGCGAGTAGCTTCACTGTCTGGCTACCACAAGGGAAGGGCAATACCATCTAGCCCAATCAACTGCGCTAGTAACCACATAGGAAGGAAGAAAAATCCTAGCATGAAATGGAACGTTGAAATGAATACGTTGGTCATGCGGGTATACTACGAAATAAAGAAGCTGAAAATGTAGACATCGACGTGACAATGTACAGAACGAAACTACACACCGAGTGGTTGGAACGGTCTCCGACTGTTCGGGTCACGAATAGCAGACTAGAGACGGACATTGTCCCGAAGGTGCATCTTGGAAAAAATAAAGCAGGATGTGAACTATAAAGAACACGGATACAAGCAAACCAGAGCTGGAGGAGTAGTAGCAAGCAAAAAAATCTACTACGGAGCAGCAGAAGTGGAAACAGACCAGGTCGCGATATTCAGAATGAAATAAGGCCCCTAGCAGAATTCGAGGAACGAACCCCACAACTTCCAGCACCATACCGAGTAGGAGGAAGAAATCCAACAGAATCCTGAGGAAAGTCACAGACAACCTCAATCGACGAATAATATCGGATTACCCCAAGAATAACGAAGTAACACTAGATAACTCCACACGACCATTTACTGTTCCGTTGTAACCGCCACCAGGATGAACGAAAGAGAAACCGGACACCAACAGAAAACAAAACGGAAAGACAAGGAACGACCAGTCTGGGAAAAGAGGCTACAGCAAGACAGAGGAGCTAAGATTGAAGATGGACCAACTGACCCAACTGACTAATGGGGTAAGAGACGTAAGTAGCTGATAAGAAAAGTGAAGACCGTCCGCAAGAAAGACAATATCTACAGCAAACACGAGACCTGTGACCTATAATCAGAAGATCAAAGAAAATCCTCAAACTCAGTAAGAGACTTCGCCGATATAGGAAGAGTGCCCAGAGGAAAATAAACAAATGAATGTTTGATGAAAACTAGAGAACGTTCTACAGTAACATTGGACTAAAGCAAAAGGAGGGCAATAGACGCCATGATCAGAAAGCACTCCAGGAATTCTGGGGTAATATGCAGAGCAGAGAAGTTAGCCATAACGGCAACGCCCCCTGGATAGGCCTAGAACGGAAGAAAATCCAAGGGCATACAAGGGATGACACATAGGAGATGCAGGAGGAGGAAGTACAAGAGTCCATCAGAAAGTCCCATAATTGGTGAATTCCAGCTATATATAACGTCCACGACTAGTGGTACAAGGAACAGCTGCACACAGACACACAGCGATGCATTTCACCCAGATTATAAGATACCTTGATACAATCTCAGAGTCTTTTATTCAAGTAATCACCTATCTGTAGGCTAAGGACAAAGACACTACAAACCTGGCAAAGTACAGACTGATCATCTGTCTTACAACAATGTACAAGCTCCTGACCAGGTGCAACACTAAGAAGCTATCCGACCACTTAGAGATCCAGAACATCATGGCCGAGCAGCAGAAGTGATGTAAGCAGAGAATGCAAGAATCAATTGACCATTGACTTAGCAGTTATTGAGCAAGCCTATAAGAAGCAATGCAACCTGTACAAGGCCTACATCGACTACTGCAAGGCCTTCGACTGCGTACCCCATAGCTGGTTGACAGAGACACTGAAGATCTACAAAGTCAATCCGATACTGATACACTTTCTGGAAGCAACTATGGGGAAATGGAGGACAACCATTAAGATGGAGAACATCACGACCAGACCAATCCCAATTAGAAGAGGAATCTTACAGGGAGATGCCCTGAGCCTACTATGATTCTGTTTAGCACTTAACCCACTATGCACCATGCACAATAACAGCAAGTACACATATACCCTAAAAGAAGGGAGGAAGAACCTGTACAACCTCTCTCACCTGATATACAAGTATGACATCAAACTTTAAGCCGCTACCGAGAATCAACTCCAACATCTACTACCAAAGTGTTCAGCATTGACATCAGGATGCAATTTGGCCTAGACAAATACAAGACACATGGATTGCATCAGGGAAATCCAGTCGGCCGAAACTACCAGCTGGAGACTAGTGAAGAGATTGAAGCTATGACAGAGGGAGAGATCTATAAACACCTGGCAATGATGTAGGCTTACCAGTTAGAATATAAGGAGAACAAGGCCTGCTTGACTGAGAAATACCATCAAATAGTGAAAAGCTTGCTAAAATCAAAGCTGAATGGCTGGAACATGGTCAAAGCCATAAATGCCTAAAAATCCCAGTATTTTTATGGATCGTAGATTGAACCAACATCGAGCTGGGGAAGATTATGAAATCAAATAGGATAATGATGACCAAGAGCCGCCAACACCACCCGAAGGCGGTCATCGAGAGACTGTCCATAGCCCGGGAAAGTATGTGTGTATGTACAGTATATAAGTCATAGGTTTGGCGACACCATGAACGTTTGTTCAACTCCACGGTTTAAATCTGTAGCTTTCATACAAACACTGAATTTATAATTTAGAAGAGGCAAAACCAGAAAAGCTCCCCCCGCAGCAACCCATTCCGTCCACGCTGAGGAAGGTCTCAACAACTAGCCCTGTTGGTCCTCAGGAATAAGACAAACCTTGGCAGAAATCCCGTACTCAGGAGAAGGAGAGAAAAAAATAATAATAAAACCACCCTGAGTACCAGCAAAAAAAAAAAAAAAACGGGGAGGTCAAAATCCTCTCAAGTTTATCCGACCCAAACAGAGCAAAGAAAAGTGGACAAACAAATCGACGCATTCAACATCAGTTAAGGTAAACTAAAAGTAAACTAATATGGTTACATCATATTTACGCTCAGCATAAAACATAATACTAGAACTGAAACTAAGCTGATATGGTTACATCAGTATACTCGTATAATACATAATTACACTCAGCATATAATACAGTCGGTTGGAATTTCTTTTTTCAGTCAATAACACAACCCTCTGTAAGATGCGTGAAGATCTCGTGGAACAGATCCTGCAAGAACTTGAACAGAAGCTGGTGAAACTGCATGGCAGGCACATCAAGGCAAGTAGTATGCTCTTTTGTATAGAAATTAATTATTTCGAAATTTTTTAATCTGTAACCTGTGAATCCAGGCTTCAGCGCTGAAGGCGGGTTCCAGCGTTGAAGGTTACAATCGAGTTGAATGCTGCTGAGTAATAAATACAGTTTTTCTCGAAAGTCCCTTGTCCTGTCGAGTTATACGTATGAGAGTTCTGGAGAAATTTTTAGCTCTAGTCGCCAGATGTGAAAGATGGACATTGAAATTTAATTTTTCATCCAATATTAATCCCAAATATTTCATTTCTATTATTAAAGGCGGTTGAAGATTATTAATTTTTATTTGTAGGGATCTGTTGTGATCTAATTTACCTTTCAGCAGAAGCATTTTAGTTTTAAGCGGATTAATATTTAACCTGTTCAGTTTGGCCCAATTTGTAAGATCCTGCAGAACATATTTGACGTTGGATTAAAATATTGCTCTTGATCTTCCCTGATTTTTCAAACACTCATATCATTGCATGTGCAATGATATGAGTGTTTGAAAAATTTCTCATTAGCCAGTCTTTTAATACCAGATTCCATATCAGAGGTCTCAGAATAGAACCCTAGGAGCACCCTTTGTAAGCAGCTCTAGTAATACATTGATGTTTCGATTTTATTAAAACTCGTCTGTCCTGGAAATAGTTTCGAACTAAAGAGAAGAGTTGGGACTAGTTTGCTGTTCTTAGTCGTTCGTCCTCTTAGCCTTCCCATAGCCCGAAAAAAAAACTAAAAAAAAAAAATTATTCTATTAAAGTCATCTAGAAAGTAACTTCAACTATCCATGAGTATTGTGTCTGTAAATTGCGTGTATTCTCTGGTCAATTTGCCTGCTTTGCTGGGCGAATTGTTATCACATAATATATATTATATAATATATATTATGTGATATATATATACATATATATATCATCAATATCATTAACAAATACAGAAAACAATGTGCCCGGCACTAAACCCTGGGGCACTCCACAAATAGCGCTTGGATCAGAGTAAAATGCAAAAAATTTAGGAGG
This sequence comes from Mastigoproctus giganteus, assembly GCF_048544385.1. Taxonomy (NCBI): domain Eukaryota; kingdom Metazoa; phylum Arthropoda; class Arachnida; order Uropygi; family Thelyphonidae; genus Mastigoproctus; species Mastigoproctus giganteus. Next base: position 15,663,177 of record NC_143587.1, on the reverse strand, counting down.
CGCATTATGGCCACTGAAGCCGATGCGCTAATAAAAAAAAAAAGCTTTCCTGAAATATAAGTGCAAAATATCGAAAATATTTTTGCATCCAGTTCCTTTGTTACTGCATCACAGTATCCAGTAAAATTTGACAGACAGAATCTCTCTTCAAAACAAACCCGTGCTGTTACTGAAGTTTAACCGCACTCTTATCTAGATGGTTCTGCATTACCTCTTTAACCAGTGACACCATTATGTTCCTTTGAACAAAAGTCATGCTAATAGGTCTGTAATCACTCATGTCACCCTTTCAACCTCCTTTTTTGTGAATTAGGGATATATACGCACATCTCCAGTCCACACGCACCTCCCGCGAATATAAAAATGCGCTCATAATTGTGGCTTAGAGTTTGCTTACCTTCTTGATTGTATATTTTAATATGATTGGATAGATCACATCCACCCCAGGTAAAACTGACAGCCGTGGAGATTGAAAGAGATCCACGATGCCATTGGGGCGAAGAGAAGTCCTGGGGGCATCTCATGTATGAGTACCCCACCTACGACACCAGTAGGCTCAAATTCCTTACATCAATTCAAAGAAATCCACGAAACCAAGAGTCCTCGCTGCTTATGGACGAAACCACGTACAAGGCACTAACTACTGTATATATGCGCAAGAGAAATTTGTGCTTAGAAGAATAAAGATCGCCAAACAGAGAACAGCGCTGGATCCGGTGTCTCAAGCTCCGAACCGAACGGGAGTGCGACAGTCCTCCTGGCTGGATGACCGTCTGAATGAACATTGTAACTAAACAGGATTGAATACGGCTGGCGCCACTAGGTGCGGGATTACTGGCTCTCCTGTATTCCACTTGGAGAGCGGGATTTAGCTGCTAGCCCACAACGGGTAGGATATTGCTAGCATTGAAACTTTGAGGGATTGCTCTCTAGGACCCCCTCCTTGGAGAGCAGGATTTGATGCTAACCTATAGTGGGTAGGATATTGCTGGCACTCGTCAGGGTGCGGGATACAGAGTTCTCTTGCCAGATGGCGATTATGCAGGGGTATCTTACCACTGTAACTTTAACAACTCCCCAACCCCATCCCCTACTTTGCCTTACTCAAGGCGGACTACCTCCTTACCTATCAGTCTGACCTCTTCTTCCTAAAACCCAACTTATCTATACCTTATAATCATATCATTCTCTTTCCTTCTCTTTTTTTTTTTTTTTTTTTGTTCTCCGTCAGGAAACTTAGGCGACACAGGCGGAGGCCAGCCAGAGTATGACCTGGCTCACCTCCCGTGGTGGTGGCGGGCAACGTAGGGACCCATTAGGGGCCCTGCGGCCAAGAAGCCAGAGACATAACAACAGAACAAAACATAATACTTCAAAAACTAGACATTACACTTTTTCTGGCTTTGCAGTAGTTTCGCATTCCATCACAGAGTACATATGGCGCAGATGTGGGAAACCACTGGTGGCGCCTTCCACAAAACACTATGCCACCCCGGGTGCCTTTTTTATCTTTAATTTCAACTAACTTTTCTGTTTAACTTCAGTTAATGTAACTAAAGAAGGCTTCACGGTTTTTCTTGGCTTCTTTGCAAGAGAACTCGTAATCTGCCCTGGCTTGCCCAACCTCCTTTATGATTTGATTGCAGTGTAATTTATATCTACCATAGGCTTCTCTATCACCTGATAATTTATATGCATCTCATGCATCAAACAAATCGGAGAATTTTTGGAGAATTTAGAGCGGAATTTAGAGCCCACATCGATAAAGAAAATAATGATATGCTTATTTTAAAAAAATAAATATATAAATAAAAATTTGAGTAAAATCAGTAGGAAAGAAATTATTGAGAGAGTCTAAATGATACCTGATGCCTGATTTTTTTGGCAAAACCAAAAAAGTCTGCATCGGACTCCGAATGGAACATTTATGTCACGGTGACTCGTTCAGAGAAATCACATTCCGGAACTGTGATATGAAAATCACGATTTTCCCAACCCAAAGAAACGTAAGTTAGTTGCGCCATCTATTCCAAATCCGGTTAACAAAGAGTAGGAAGTAACTAATGCGTTGTGTGCATTTTGCTTTTGATTATACTTTAATTTTGCGAAACAATTAATATTTAATTTTAATACTAACTGGTAAGCATTCTTAGGATTACTTAACTATAGAAAAATATACAAACTCACCTTGTTTTTTGTACTTTTATCAATTATGGCTGGCCACTGTTGTAAAATATCGCCAGACAGTTGGCAATGACAAACAAATATGCAACACTTCCACCACAATGTAAGTCACGTGAGATGACGTCACATCCAGGATCCTGAATTGCGTATTTGAATGACTAAAATCGCATTGGATAGAAAATTTATTATAAATATTTAAAAAAGAAGAAAATCACTAAATAATTAAAAAATAAGTAAATCAATAAATAATTAAAAATAAGAAGAATTTATTTTAATACTTAAACATAATATTTTAAATGTATATTTTACAGAATAAAATTCAGTTTTGGTAAAATTAAATTTAAATAAAATAAATCATTTAATTTCGAAATAAAATGTTTATTAAATAAACAAATATAAAAGGAAAAAGTACCAATGGTTCTGATAAGTGTTAAAATAAATAAAATACTTACTTTGTAACAGTTTGAACTAGTTCGTCAAGTCGAGGAAGAGTTGTCTCCATTGCAAGGATTCACTGATTATTATATGATGGCTTTAAAATTATATTCTCGATGAAGTCACGCAGAGTTCGACTTGTGTATTGAGTAGCTAATAATCAGTGCTGTAATTGAACAGGATGCTTCTGGAAGTCCAATACACATCAGTGCTTTGAGGATCTGATCTATGTCAAGCCATTGCTACTGAATGTGTTGGAAATTTTTTTCATCTGAAGCAAGCATTATTTGACTGAAACATTAGCATTGCATCCAAGTAATCTGTCAAAGATTATGGCAGGTGATTCAAATCCATTAACACTGAGAGGTTGCGATAGCTGGTAGAGAGAAAGTTTCTGTCACAGGTGATTTCGGGATGCTGCTTATACTACTATCTACTTGAGGCCTGATAGCGTGTGGACACGATTTTGATCGAGTGGGATGGGGATGCTCATTTGCTATCGCTCTTCCTCTTTTCACAATCAGATTTCTCCACTGAAAACATAGGTAACAAAGAGCAATTGAGACTCCTCCTAGCATTACTGCGCATAAGACAATTGCAAATACCTCTGCAAAATGCTGTTCACATGCAGCCTTGATACCACGAGACAGCAACTCTTTGTTCACGTTCATTCCTGTAAAATAAGGGGTGCACTAAAGATACACATCCATAGATACCAGCAGAAATTACACAAACTATCAACGCTAACTAAATATAAATTTAATAATTCATAATAGTCCTTAGGATTACGTATTGGACTGTACGTTCCATATTTATATAATTATTATTATGGCAGAAAAAGTGATTGGTGTTTTTTTTTTATTTTGAACCATTATGGAAAAAAAAATATTAACAAAAACGAGCTTTAATCCCCTCAAATGCATCCAAAAATCCTTTTTCCATATCTAGTAGACAACAGCAGGTAGTTTCCGTATAATAAAACTGATGATCTAAAAAATCTGTCTTGAACATACGATATCTTAAACCAAAACGAATCTGCACTGTGGCATGTGATGAACCTTAGTAGCTGTTATTTGTCTCCACTTGAAATGCTCCCATTTGGTAATCCGTTGATAATATGAGGAACATATTCAGACCTTTTTTAAGCTAGGGTTAGGCAATCATAGACAGATTTCTTGGTTTATCTCGAGGTCCTCCTCCATCTGTTAGGAGTTATCATCAAAATAAGCACATATGTATATAGAAAATACTCCTGGCTGTAACAGCGAAGTATTACAAAGAGAGAGAGAGAGAGATGGTGTGAAGTTATTGTTATAAAATACAATGGGACGTTTTTAGCAGGATGACCTTTTATTCCGATGTATCAGACTATTCTATTTATTGCAAAAAATTATAACATTACTTACCTTTTTCTGTGTATTTTCTATAACCACATCACAAGTAATTCATTGGAGGAATGTAGCAGCTGGTAGACGCATCCGCTTGGCTAGCGTCCACATCTCGTTAATGCTGTGATTTTAATACAAGTGTCTAGTTGGAAAATGTATACGTAAATCTGGTACTATGAGAAAATGCAATGTCACCTTTGAAGTCACCTGACTGCCTGCTTGTAACAGATGAATACCGTTCCATACATTTCTGAAAAGTTAATGCAAGAGTTTTGTAAAGAGAAAAGGGAATAAAAAAATAGAATTGAAGAAAACTTGTATAATAATTTCAACATTATTATAAATGTCGTTACATACCAAAGAAGTAGAACGGAACAAATTTAAACATATCCAATTAAATTGAAATAAATCATCACTGAGTACTTAACCTCAGCACATCTGATTACACTGAAAGCTGGTTTCTAATCGATAATGACGCCATTGTTGCTGTCATTAGTAAATCATTACTCAACCAGATTTCCTGATAGTTTATGCAACCTATTGGACTTATTGCTGATCTCTACACCAAGATGTCTGCAGCTTCACTCAGAAACTTAGTTTAAAGCAGACCCTAGTTCTGTTTTCATTCTGCAGAACTTTCTTACATCTAGACTTATGGATGACTTCTGCCTTTAAGGTCCAGACACGAATTGTAGGCAATATGAGGAGTGATCAGAAAAAAGATTCTGACTATTTATGACGCAAAACTTGAAATTACACTGGTGTGCAAAATTTAAGGGTCAGTCAGGGTTTCATCTGTACCTTCTCATAGGGGGTGGCCTGGATATAGGAAAAGCATACCAAAGGAACCTCATGAGGTACAGAAATGATGAAGGAAACAACACCGACACAACAACGGAAACAAAACGGTACAGAGGGACTTTATTAAAAAATGGCAACATAGCACTGGCTGCCATGCTACAGATGCATCACTGCCAAAGATGGAACAAAGGGAAGAGGTGGTCCTCACTAGGAGATATGGCCATCCCTAATGTCGATGCAGGATTTGCACCGCCTGTCCATACTTAGAACAATGTTGTTGATAAGTTCTTGCGGTAACATCGTCCATTCCTCTGTCTGCGCCATCTTCAGCTGGTGAACATTTTCTGGTGGGTGTGGAAGTGCCACTAGACGTCTCCCCAGAGCGTCCCATATGTGTTCGATGGGATTTAGACCGCTTGAAACGGGCAGGCCAATCCATACGAACAATGTCCTCACTTTCCAAAAGCATATCAACAGCTGCAGTGCTATCGGGTGTGGCGTTATCATCCATAAACACCAACTCGGGGCCAATGGCACCTCGGAACAGACGCACATGGGGAAGGATTACCTCAGTACAGTTGCGTTTACCGGTTACAATACCGCCTTCCAGTATCTGGAGTTGTGTACGTCCATCCCAGATAACTCCTCCCTAGACGAGAACACCTTGACTGCCATATCGATCTCTTTCAGTGATGTTTGCGGGGTGATACTGTGTGCCAAACTCTAGCCAGATAAGCTGACGTTCAGAATCGCCGCTGAGACTGAATCTACTCCCATCAGTAAAGAGTACCTTAAGAAGATTTTGTGGTTGTAATTGACATCTGAGTTGACATCTGTGTTCTCTTCGAATACCAACAAAATCATTAGAACATTTGCAAAAAAGTTTATGATGAATTTTCTAAACACAGATCCACTGTATTTAGATGGTACACGGATTCAAAAATAGTGAAACCAGCACAGATCTACTCCAGGACGTCCATGAGCATCAATAACTGAGTGATTATTGGTACAGAACCTGTTATTGTCCTTAAAGACAGAAAAACTATATCAGAAAATTTAACAAAGCCTTGCATATTAGTCATGGGAGTGCACAAAAAAAAAAAGCATTTCGAAAAAAAAACATTTCGTAATGGAACCTTGTTCACGTTGGGTTCTCGACTCCTTACACCTAAACAAAGGAGCTGATTTGAGTTGACATCTGTGTTCTCTTCGAAAACCCCTACCAATGTAAAAACATGATAGGTATTTTTGAAACGAACTTTGTTGTTTTTGTTCCAAAAAACAACAGAATTCGCGGCGGAAGCATAGTACATCTACACCTCCAAAGAAGGCACGGTCCATGAAGTCTACTGGGAAGCGTTTAATCTGAAGAATAAAATATGTAGTTTTTGATAAGACAGAGATTGAAACATGTCCTACATTTTCACGAGTTATGCAATAGAATGAAATCGTGATTAGAACAAGACATCAAAGCCCTCGTCAGACAAAACCTCTTGAAGACCTGAAGACATAATGAAGAATACAAAGAGCCTAATTAATTAAAACAAAATTTATACATTAATAAGCCGAGTTTCTACTTAGAAGATATCAAGTAAAACTACAATTTATTCGTTGCCAACTTAAATTAGTCATTAAAGTTAATGACCTAGTCGTGTCTTGGACATGCGCTCATTTTGAATTTTGCATCCGTGACCGGTTCTGATAGGGCTACGCTACTTGGAATATCACTTCAACAAACGTGGAAACAAAAGCCAATATAGATGGTTGGTTGTTATCAACGATAATCGGAAGGTGGCACCACTTGTCATAATCTTATTCAGTATAATGTATTATTGTTGTGGATTTGTAAAGCTATGGCGAATGGACGCACGTCACTTTGTGTTCCTGTAAAATTAGGTTTCATTGTGCGATAACGAGGCAACGTTTAGATTTCAACATATTCATTTCCTTTCAAAAAATTCCACTGATGAATTGGTAGAAATAGGTTTGTTGAGTTCAGTGATTTTCAACCTTGTTGGACTATCTGATGTGACGCAGTTGTATGGAATTCACTGGACGTAGTGAATCACCTCAACTACAAAATTATCGTCACATCATTGATAGCAGATCTCGTTAGCGTTTCAGAATCATGCAATATCCCTAAGATTAGATGAGATCTCTTGTGGCTAAAGGTCCCCGTCATAGAATGAAAAAAAAAAAAAACTTCTTTAATGAATTCCTACCAAGAACTAACTTAACTGCCCATGTGTTCTGTGGTCGTAGGTCTTAATTGCAGAAAACCAAGAATGAAAGATATTTTATTTATTTATTTAATCAGGTAAGAGTAGTCACAAAGGGGCGCTGCAGTCGCTTTTCTTTATTGTCATTTTAGCTTTAGCATTAGTAAGGGCATGTGATGCAAGAAAGCATGATTATGCAGCATCAGCAAAAAAAAAAAAAAAAAAAAAACACTTCCACTTCACCCCTCCGTTCGTTCGAAATGCCTGTCCAGCTGAGCCTTAAATTTAGTTAAGCTATCAACTTCCACAACAAGGGATGGAAGTCTGTTCCACCACCCAACTACCCGCTGGCTAAAGGCAAATTTCCGGACATCTATCCTACATCAGAAAATTTAACAATTTCATTCCTCAATTTGAATTTATGCCCTCTCAGGTGATTATTCTGAGCAAGCGGAAGAACCCCATCAGCATTGAGCATGCTCAAACCATTCAAGGCTTTATACACCTCCATCATATCACTCGCCGGTGCCTAGTCTCCAGACACTGTAATTTGCAAAACTTAAGCCTTTCTTCGTAAGAGCACCCCTTTGTTCCATTCACTAATCTTGTTGTCCTTCTCTGCACTCGTTCCAGCAGCTCTACATCCTTCTTGAAATGAGGCCTCCAGGCCTGTATACAGTACTCTAGGTGTGGCCTGACCATTGCCTTATAAAAGGAGATAATCACCTCCTTATCCCTGCTAGAAAAATTCCTGTATATCATTGACAATACTCCATGAGCTACTCTTACAATCCGTCTGCACTGCTCAGAGAACTTCATTTCTGCCTGCACACTTACACCCAGGTCCTTTTCATTCTCTACCACTGTCAGTATAGTACCACAGAGTTGATACGTTGCTCTGGGGTTGCTGTTTCCCGTATGTAGTACTTTGCATTTGTCAATGATAAACTTCATTTGTCACCTCTCAGCCCATCTGCTCAACCTTTCCAGATCCTGTTGAAGCAGCATAGCATCAGTAGTGTCCTTAACAACCCTGCCAACCTTTGTATCATCTGGAAACTTGGCCATTAACCTTGATATACCATCATCAATATTATTTATAAATACAGAAAACAAGAATGGACCCAACACTGAACCCTGAACGACTCCACTAATAACATTAGTCCACGATGAGCAGTGTCCATTGATTACCACTTTCTGTCTTCTCCCCCTCAGCCATCCCTTTATCCATAGCAACAATTTGCCTCCAATGCCACACTGCTCCAATTTGTGCAGCAGTCTTCCATGTGCAACAGTATCAAAAGCCTTTCTAAGATCCAAATATATAATATCAAAGTTATTCCCTGCATCCAGTTCTTTTGTGACTGCATCATAGTATCCAATCAAATTGGTCAGACACGACTTCCCCTTAACAAAACCATGCAGTGTCTGAGCTATAACTGAAGTCTTGTCTAGATGAACCTGCAGTGCTTCTGTAACCAGTGCTTCCATTAATTTTCCTGGAACAGAAGTTAAACTCACAGGTCTATAATTACTTGTGTCAGCCTTTGATCCTCCTTTGTGAATTGGGGTCACATTTGTACATCTCCAGTCCATGGGTACTTTCCCTCAGTCCAAGGAAGCTCTAATAATTATGGCTAAGGGTTTGCTTACTTCCTTTGCTGCCTCCTTTAATATAACTGGATAGATCCCATCCACCCCAGGTGCTTTCTTGTGTTTATCTTCAACAATTTCTCTTCCACTTTACTCTCAGTTATTACAAGATTATCTAGTTTACTGCCAGAGTTAAATACACCTCTGGCATTCCCCCCCCCCCGAATAACTCCTCATGTGTGAATGTATATGAAAATACTCATTTAGTTTGTTAGCCACCTGAGCAGGATTATCAACAGTTGAACCATCAATATCCAGTGGACCAATGTGATTCATCCCCTTCCTTCTAGAGTTTACATAAGTAAAGAACTCTTTGCTGTTTTTCTTTGCATCCCTTGCCAAGGATTTCTCGTAATCTGCCTTCGCCTGCCTAACCTCCTTTGTAACTTGGTTGCATATCAACTTGTATCTATCATAGGCTTCTGTGTCACGTGTTAATTTGTATGTATCCCATGCATTTTTCTTCTCTGTCATATGTCTCTCATTAGTTCATCTGACATCCATTTAGGCCCAAACCTTGAACAATATTTCTTATTTGGTATGTAAAGCCTAGTAGCTTCCAAGATAAGTTCTTTGAATGCTTCCCATTTTGAATTTGCTGTTGGTAACATCATCAGTTGGTCCCACTGTATAGAATTTAAATACTGTCTCAATCCATCGTTGTCGCCTTTACGAAAGCAAAAACCCTTCCCTTTACCCCTGATGGTAGTTACCTCTTTGAGTAAATCCCACTTCAGCACACTGTGATCACTGCCACCTAGTGGTTCCTTTATCTGCAGATTCTTAATGCATGATGAATCACTACTGATAATCAGATCAAGAGTATTACTCCCTCTAGTTGCCCCCCCGAACATGCTGATGTAGAAAACAATCATCCAATAAATCCACAAAAGCCCTGCTAGTGTGTGAGTGACAAACCAAAAAATTCCAGTCAATATCTGGGAAATTAAAATCCCCCATTATGAGACTCTCTGATTTACTTGCCCGCTCTAATACAGGGAAGTAAATCAGAGACTCTCTGATTTACTTCCCTGTTCATTTTCTTATTATACTCATCAGAGTCATTAGGCCTACAGCACACGCCTACTCTCAATTTTGATCTCTCAATGCTTATGTCACACCAAACTGACTCGACACTGCATTGTCCAGCGATGTCGACTGGCTTCACTTCCTTGGATTTCATGTATTTCTTAACTAATAGCATAACTCCTCTTCCCTTCCTATCCTTTCCGTACACATTGTACTCCACAAATTCCACTTCTGCATTCCATAGATCTGTGTGACACCACCTCTCTGATATCCCAACAATATCTGCCTTTGATGTTTTGAGCAATACCTCAAATTCATCAAATTTATTTACCAAACTTATAGCATTGGTGTACACGCAAGTATACATGCACCTCTTTCTATTCTTAGCTACCCTAACACAACCCATGTTTACTTGTACCGCAATGACTCCCAGCAGTCTCTGAAATATCCTGCATCTTGTTTTCCAGGCTGCTGCTCATTCCAATAGAAGCAATGCAAGAATCACTTTCACCTCTGCCAGTGGCTACTGTTAATCTATTAATCCTTGTATCACCCCAAGCTACCAGTTTTCCGACCCACCTAACACTGTCTCGGTAGCATCAGCAAATATTCTTGCACCCTTTCTATTTAAGCGTATCCCATCACTGTAGAAGCAGTCTCTCCTGTCAAGAAGCACAGTCCAGGCTGAAAAAAATTCTACCCCTTGAGCCCTGCACAATCTTTCCAGGACCGAATTGATCGACAAGGCTCTCATCATATACTCAGCAAACTAAGCAAACTAAGCAACTAAGTAAACCCTTAGCCATAATTATGAGAGCATCCTTGGACTCAGGGGAGGTTCCCGCTGACTGGAGATGTGCAAATGTATCCCCAATTCACAAAGTGGGATCGAAGGGTGACACGAGTAATTACAGATCAGTTAGTTTAACTTCTGTTCTGGGTAAAATAATGGAGTCGCTGGTTAAAGATGCATTTCAGGACCATCTAGACAATAGTGCAGCAATAATTCAGACACAGCATGGGTTTGTTAAGGAAAAGTCTTGTCTGACAAATTTGATAGGATATTATGATGTGGTTACAAAGGAACTGGATGCAAAAAATAATTTTGATATCACACATTTGGATTTCAGAAAAGCTTTTGAAACTGTTGCGCATGGAAGACTATTGTACAAATTGGAGCAGAATGGTATTAAGGGTAAGTTGCTACAATGGATAAAAGGATGGTTAAGTGGGAGAAGACAGAGGGTGGTAATCAATGGGTGTCGCTCTTCTTGGACTAATGTTATTAGTGGAGTCCCACAGGGTTCGGTGTTAGGTCCACTGTTGTTTTGTATATTTATCAATGATATTGATGAAGATATATCAGGCTTAATGTCGAAGTTTGTAGATGATACAAAGGTTGGCAGGGTTGTTAATGACAGTAATGGCAGTGTGCTACTGCAACAGGATCTAGATAATTTGGGCAGATGGGCTAAGAAGTGGCAACTGAAGTTTAACCTTGACAAATGCAAAGTACTGCATATGGGTAGAAGTAACCCCAGAGACACGTACCAACTGTGTGGTACTACACTTAAGGTGGTAGAAAATGAAAAAGACCTGGGAGTAATTGTGCAGTCAGATATGAAGTTTTCTGAGCAGTGTAGACAGGCAGCCAGGGCAGGTCATGGGGTTTTGTCAATGATATATAGGAATTTTGCTAGCAGGGAAAAGGAGGTGATTATCCCTCTGTATAAGGCAATGGTCAGGCCACGCCTTGAGTACTGCGTACAGGTCTGGAGGCCTCATTTTAGGAAGGATGTAGATATGCTTGAGCGTGTACAGAGAAGGGCAACAAGATTGGTGAGGGGAATGACGGGATCCTCTTACCAAGAGAGGCTTAAGTTAGAGAGAGAGAGAGATAATCTTTAATGCCCTTCACGGCCAAAAAGCCAGGGGTTTACATTTTTACAGAATCCCGAAACGTCCGGGAAAATAGAACAATTAATTTACAAAAACAGGTAATTTTACAAAAGAAAACATATTTTGATACAAAGGAGAGAACTCCTTACGAGACTTAGGTCTGATTGAGCTGGCTTAACATCGAGATAAGAGCACCAGCTCAATCAGACGGGAACAGATGCAAGGTACACATGTCATTGCTGATTAGTCCTACTAGACATAATTTTTTTCCTGTAAGTCCGGTCAACAGCGAATTTGTTCAGGTCGGCGTCAAGTGCCTGGGTTTGCTTGAACATCTGCTGAGGGAGGAACCTGTCCGACAGATGGAGTCGCGCTGAATGTGAGTAGAGCTCGGGATTGGCCCTAAGGGCAGCAGGGGGAATCCTCCAGCCACAGGTATCCCAGAATGAAGGTGTTGCGATTATGCCTGTTATCATCTTGACTGTTGCTAGGAAGCGTTGGTCGTCGATTAAGGTGGGAAGCCGTGGAATCCCGAGAGAGTTGGCAAGCTGCGTGGTATGAATCAGAGCTGGAAGGTTGTGTTTCCTGTTGGCCCACTTTAGGAGCCAGAATTCTGCGGCAAAGAGTGGTTTCTTTATTGATGGTGCCGCTGACGCCCAAATTTCAGCAGCATAGAGTAAAGGTGGAAAGATGATTGTTCTTATGTACCTCACGGTTGTCTTTTTATCTCTGATATGAAGGAGATGTTGTTTTGCTATCCACCGGAGTCTTGAAGCACGTGTGAGGAGCATGTCTATGTGGGCGTTGAATCGAAGTTTGGAGTCGAATACAACGCCCAGATCACGATGGCTGGATGCAATTGGGATGAGGGTGTTGCCGACCGAAGGCTGGAGAGAAGAAGGAGTTTGCTTCAATGAATACACAATGAATTCGGACTTAGCAGGATTGATCTTGAGCCCGAACTGGCAGAGGTAAGATGTGACTGCAGTGAGAGTGTTGTTAATTTCCGTTTTTACCAGATCAAGGTCTTGACCAGGGATGATGGGAGTAAGTATCTTGATATCATCTGCATAGCTCAGTAGACATCGAGAATGTGCAACCAGTGGGAAGATAATAGATGAGAACAGAAGGCCGGAAAGGACCCCTCCTTGTGGGACTCCTGCAGTGACGGATCTAGTAAGGGTGCGATCTCCTGTATGAAGCTTTATAACTCTGTTATTCAGAAGAGAGGAGAGAAAGCATAATATATTCCCTGTGATCTGGAAGTGGCATTCCAGGAGAGTGAGTAGTTGGTTTACTTGGACGGCATCAAATGCAGCTTCAATGTCTAAGTAAGTAACAGCTAGTTCGTGCCTTTTCTCGAATGCTGACAAGATAGTATTCGTGGTGGCTAGTAGATTTGTGATCGTTGATCTGTTTGGAAGGGAATAGTGAATTTGGGCTGGATTACTGGGCATGATCTGCTTGGTGAGGATCGGGAGTAAGGTCTTCTCCAGGAGCTTCAGCAGGCTGGAGGAGTTGGAGATGGGTCGGAAGTGTTTAGGTTTCGATGGCGACTGAACTTTGGCTAAAGGTTTGATGAGATAGTTTTCCCATTGCTGTGGAAAAATCTGGTTCGAGAGTAACTGGTTGAAAATAATTAAAAGTGGCTGAATAATGTACGAACTTAGGCATTTGAGCATGAATTGGGGAACTCCATCATCACCAGTGGTTGACGAGGCAGGTAGAGAATTGATGGCGACGATCAGCTGTTGTTTTGTGATCTGAATGGTGTTCAACACTTCTTGCTGGGTGGGCTCTGTTAGTAGAGCCAGATCTGAGTTTGGCATAGGATTACGATTAAATCTTGTGACGAAATCGAGCCACAATTCAGGATCAAGTTGCAAAGGAAAATGAAGATTCACTTTCTTGTATGGAATTTTTCCTTTAGCCAGATCTCGGTTAACGTATAATTTGATTGCCTCAGATTTCAGGCGATTGAATTGAGCCCGTGCCCTTGAATAAACGATGCGATCATTGACATTTTGCGACTGTTTCCATGTGCGATGGAGCTGTTGCTTCAGCTGGAAACTCATTTTGAGTTCTGAATTCCACCAAAGTCTTGTATATGGACTGATTGTGATTTTTTTAGAGGCGGCATATTTGGCAACCGTGTTGATCCAGTTTGTGAGAATGTTCGCAGCTATTTCTGGGTCACAAGTCTCTAAGGCCACCCAGGGAATGAGAGAGGCGGCTCTGATGCACTTATCTACATCAAGTAAGTTGGGACTAGTGATGTCAACCTTTTTTGTTGTCCTTCTGGTTTCTAATTTGGGGACTGGCAGATATGCAGTCACATGTATTGGGACATGATCAGAGTCGAATGACGTTTCTGCAATGTAATCAAGGGTGCAAGGGATAGAGGCTAGAACTAGATCTAAGAGGTTATTCCCCCTGGTTGGAGCTTCGTTAATAAGTTGTAGATCAGCACATCTCAAGTGTGCCAGAAGATCTTTTTTCAGATTAGATAGCTGAGGAGGTAAATTGAAATCACCACAAACTAAGTGAGAAGCTGTGGGATGCAGCTGATTGATTATCCAGTTGGAAACTTCAATGATGATTTGCTGGGAAGGCGTTGGAGGTATGTACACCACACAGATGTCAAACGTCACGAAGTTGTATCTTAACGTAACGAGGATTGCTTCATAGTTAGGGGAGTTACTGGATTTATTATCCAATAGCTTGAAAGTGGATTTCTTGTAAAATATTGCGACGCCTCCACCCTTGCGTGCAATCCGAGATGTGAATACGACCCCATAATCAGCTGGGGCAGCTGCTGCTAGGAATTCTTCATCGTCATTGAGCCAGGTTTCGGTGATGGCGAGCAGGTCAAAATATCCGGGGAGCAGAATTTGCTCCATAGTGTCAAGCTTGTTCCTAAGACTACGCACATTCTGATAAAATATGGTGCAGGCAGGTACTGTAGGTACTTTGATACGGACGGGTGGTCTCTGACATAGCACGACTCGATTCAGCAGGGTGTGTCTAGGACTGATGAGCACAGGAATCGGCATATTGGTGTTCCGTGTCTGTGGTTCTAGTTGCGGTAACGAGATCTGGGATTGCTATGAATCAGGGTACCATTGGTGGGAGTCCTTTCCATTACTTCTATATCTCTGCCCGTTATGCCCGAGATATGGCATAACAAGAGCTCCAGCAGGCCAGATTTCAGGATTGAAGAGTGCTTCAAAATCTGCATCAGCTACATCGATCTTAAAGGAGGCGTAGGTGGGATATTTTGTGGATAGCTTGGTGACTCTACCATTCATTTTGAATGCAGCAAGAAGGTATTCCACATCATCAGCTGTGGTAGCAGGGGAGAGCCTACTAATGAAGACATTACGGATCCGCTTGCTCATCATTCCAGTGTTCGCAATTTGCATCTTGCTGAAGTGCAAATTGGTTCCAATAACTTTACGATTGGGGCTCAGTTCCTTAAGAGTTGGATTACGGGTCAGTGTTTGTTCTTTTGTTCGTTGGCTTGCAATCGTTGCATACGTTGTAGTGTCTCTATGGGTCTTTACATTAGATACAATCGTAGTCCCTGCATAATGGTTACCTCTCACGTTGTTTGAGGCGGAAACACAATTGCGATGTACTTCAGCAGCCAAAGCATTATCCGGTTTCGAGCGCGAGGACCCCATATGTGAGTTTTGTGATCGCGAATAGGTGCGATTTGGCAGATTCTGCTCCTGATGAATTCTTTGGATCTTCTGTGAGGCAGTATTTCCTGAGTATCCGTTGGCATCTGCTGTGATTTCAGCATATACTGGTCTAGTGCTACGTTCAGGGCACACAACTTCAGACTCATATGTTGTAAGAATGGGGGATGGAGAGGGGTCATGTGGTAATAAAGATGGGGTGGTTTGGGTAGGAGCTCTCTGTTCCGTGTGAAAGTGTTCGTCCGGGGGCTGCTGCTCATGATGGTTAGTTTCAACAGCAAGATCACAAACCGATTGCTTCAGGTCCTCAAAATTTTTCCTCAACACCTCCAATGTTTTGCGTATGCATTCATTGTGTTCTCGTAGTCGCTTGTTTTCAAGCAGTAGGTCTGCGAGGATATTATGGATTGGCGACAGCTTTATACATAGAGTTGTCTCGATATTTGTGAGGAGCGAGACCAGGAGTGGACTGTGTTCGAGTGATATTTGATTAATTATTGCGGAATTCTCTGTTGATAGGGTGTTATCCTTTTGGGAGCTACTAGATTTTTGCATGATGAGATCTGAAAGGTCATTTTGTTCTGCCAGTAATGAGTCGGGTGTCAATTCCACATGTGCATCTGGCGATCTCAATTTTTCCGTGTCTACCTCAGGTTCGGGTTGGGTCCTGTGCTCAGGTGAATCCGAAATTTGGTTAACGTCGTTAAAAGTTTCACCAGTTGTTCCGAGTGAATGCATATAATTTTCTCCCTTACAGGGGGGACACTGCCAAACTTTCCGTCGCTGCTTCCCGAGCCTCTTTAGGTCCAACGCGAGACATTCGCTTCCGTATGTCTTGAGACAGGAAGTACATTTTATAGCTACGTCCGGAACAATTCCACAAATTACACAGCTTTCATTATTTGGGCGATCTTGCTTTAAAGGCATTTTCTGCAAATTGCAGTGGCTGGAGACTAGGCACCTGCGCGGTGATTTGTTTGAGGTATACAAGGCCTTGAATGGGTTGAGCACACTGAATTCTGATGGGATCCTTCCACTTGTTCAGATTACGAATCTAAGGGGGCATAAATTCAAATTAAGAAAAGACAGATGTAGAATAGATGTGCGGAAATTTGCCTTTAGCCAGCGGGTGGTTAATTGCTGGAACAAACTTCCATCTGTCGTTGTGGAAGTTGATAAGTTGAATAAATTTAAGGAGGAACTGGACAGGCATTTGGAGGGAATGGTGTGATTTTTTTTTTTTTTTTTTTTTTTGGCTCATGTTGCATAAGCTCATACATTTGCTTTCTTGCATCACATGCCAACACTACTACTACTACTACTACTACTACTACTCCCTCCTATCGTGTCTAGGCAGAATTGCAAACACTTTCAAATTCAACCTAATTCACGGCTTTCTTTCAACAGTGACCTGTACTTGTTAAGTAATTCTGCCGGTCTCCTACTCTTGGTATCATTAGTGCCAACGTGTACAACTATATCACTTTCTGTGCCCTTAAAAGATGATATCCGCTCTACAACATCATCAACCTTTGCCCCTGGTAGACATATCCTGGTCCTGTTCCACCTATCCTTTTTGCATATCATTTTCCCCATTTCCCTGAGAATAGAGTAATCAACAACTACTACTAGTTCCTGTGGGACCAGCACATTCTGCCTTGGGGGTTGTCACTGTGTTGCGCGATGACCAAGTGCAAGCTCTGACGTTGATGTGAGCAGCTGAGAGCTTGATGGGCCCTCAATTTAGATCCTTCGAGGGCATCCACCCTGTCCTTCAAGCTGTCATATAGGCCCATAACAACGCTGAGTTGTCGCCTGATTTCGTTACACTCCTTGCAACCTGCACACACAAAGACATCCCCCATGGCAATATCATGTCCCGTACCTGATTGATCCACAAACATCAAGCAAGCAGTGCATTTTAAAAGGCTGTGATTCAGAGGGCAACTGGCCCCCTCAGTTCTCTCCTGAACCACAGCACTCCCATTAGCTTGAGCCTTTTGATTTGCTGCTCTGGTCTGAATCATGATTTCGATTTAATTTCAATAAAATATCAATTTCAGTACAAAATTATAACCCTAAACTTGTGTCCCAACACAGTTATAACGCGATATATTTTTCAGTATCAAATATCTACGAGTTCCGTTTATATAACTTCCGTATCAAGTTATGTATTAATTAATTATGTTACGTTTGTAATCTAAGTCGTTATATGTATTTAGTTAAAAGTTTAGTATTAGTTATTTAGTGTATTTAGTTAAAGTTTAAGAAAAACAATAATTTCAAATCAATAAATAAGAAAATCCACTTAGCGGCTTTGAACACTTCTGACTCCCACTAGCCTCATAACAGTGAAGCTTGTGAATTCGTTACAGCTTATTGGAAGAACCGGAAATACCTGGATTGCTGATGCCCACGTGATATTATTTAAAAATTCTTGTGTTCTATCAGGGCCCCGATAAAAAACCTTTCTGCAATTATCTTGAATATACAAATATTAAGTCGTTTAACAGTCGAGAAATATATATTTTTCATGTGTGCCTATTGCCATGAAAGCAAAAATAAAAGATAAATACTGATATTTGTTTGTTTAATGTGATTGTAAGTTCTCCTAAATAAACTTACAACTCCAGCTTCGCTAATTAGTTACTGTAATAAATCCCCAATTTTTAAATTTATCTTGAAATATGGCACACGGGATGGTTTTGTTAAAGGAAGATCATTTTCAACTAATTATTAAGCTATTTTGACACAGTTACTCATGAGCTGGATGTAGGGAACAATTTCGATAGTTTATTTGGAGTTTAGCGAGGCATTTGACTCAGTCCCTCGTGAGAGGTTATTGTGTAAGCTGGAACATGTTGAGATTACTGGTAAGATTCTAAAATTGATTGCTGGGTGGCTGGAGGGCAGAAGGCAGAGGGTTGTGATTAATGGATATTCCTCAGACTGGCGTAAAGTCAGAAGCATGGTTCCCCAGGGGTTAGTCCTTGGACCAGTGATGTTGCTGATTTTCATAAACAACATTGACGATGGGATAGAAGACTTGATGTCAAAATTTGTGGACAAAGTAAACATTGGTAGAGTAGTTAATGATCAGTACCAATCATCTCCTTCAGGATGAATTGAACAGGCTGCAGGAATGGTCAGAAAAATGGCAGCTATGTTTTAATGCAGTGAAATGCAAGGTGTTACACTTGGGGATCAGCAACCCCAAAATAAATTATACACTTCGGTTGAATTAAAAATAGCAGAGGAAGAAAGAGACCTGAGAGTTATAATACGGGCAGATATGAAGTTTTCTGAACAGTATAAACGGGCAGCTAGGAAAGCCCATGGTGTCCTATCGATTATTTATCGAATTTATAATGTAGAGATAGGAAGGTAATAATCACACTGTATAAGGCAATTGTAAGACCACAATTGGAACACTATGTTCAAGTATGGAGACTTCATCTGAAAAAAAGACACCGAGTTTCTTGAAAGGATCCAAAGACAGCCAAATCTTATGGTGAGTCGGCAAAAGGGCGACCATACGAGAAAAGATCCCGATTAAGTGGACATCTCAGTGGTGACCTGATTGAGGTTTATAAGGTTCTGAGAGGGGTTAGCAAAACGAACGAAAACGGAGTTTTCACTGTTCAAGAGAATGCCAGAACTTGGGGCAATAAATTCAAATTACAGGAGAAAAGATTTAGACAGACTAGATTGTAGGAAGTTTTCTTTTAGCCAGCGAGTCGTTGATCGTTGAACAGGTGGCAGTTGAGTCTGTCAGTTTGAATAAATTCAAAGGTCAACTGGAAATGTCAGGAGGGAGGCAAATAATTTGAAATATGCATTAAAATATCGCTGATATAGAATTTCAAATTGACGAAAACATTATTTATTCTTTGCTGAAAAATTGGCCACATCTCACTCTTACAACACCATCAAGTTGCCAAGTTATATTTGAGAAAAATCTCTCTTTCGTTTAACCTTTGTTCCCGATTTTATGCTTTAAAACTCATTTTGTGCGCGTTGTGGCTATCAGCCCTATTTCAAGGTAAACTTAAATACATTAAAGCTCAACCACATCATGCGATCATCAGCAATCCAAGTATTTCTGGTTCTTCCAAGAAGCTGTAACGAATTCCCAGACTTCGCTATCATCACATAAACTTCCTTCTTACTAAAAATAAAAGGAAACTGCAGAGCCGCTTTGTGACTACTCTTAGAAAATGTTTCCTATTCTTTCACTTGGTATTTTACAGTTAAGATCTACAAAGTAGAGAGAAGTACATTTATTTCTAGTACCAAATAGAAGTAATATCGTGTAGACAAGGAATGAACCAGCCTGCCTAAATACTGTATTTAGGCAGCCTGGTCCACACTTTCAAAAGCTCTAAAATAAAGTCGCGGGGCCCTAAATCAACAGTAAGTTTACTGTTCAGGAGCCCCAAATCGTGGGACCATGGAGAAACTGCAGCCATATCCCGATGGTCAGACGAGAGGGTAGATAATTACAAGTGCTTTGAGTGAAAGTATAAAGAGAAAATTTATTTATGTATTTCTAGAAGCACCTAGATGAATCCGATCTTACAGAGTTGGTCAAAAAATGCGCGATACTTGAACAACCTACTGGAAAATAATGAACCTGGATCGAAACAGCTGTTTGAAAACCGATCTAAGACTGACTGGGCATCTAAGTGTTTCATAATAATTAATATTATTTTAATTTTTACTTAATATATCAATTTTTATTAATTAAATTTTATTTTAAAAGTACTAAATGCTATTTTCCACTTAAACCATAAATTACCATACCATTTATGTAAATATAATTTAATGGGTACGTGAGCTGGCTATCATCCATCCAAAGAGTTCATTGTATAAAGATATAAAATCTTTCTTTGTATAATTGGGGTTAATCCGGTGATGTTACTACTTTCGATGATATTAGATAATATCCATTCACCACCATCTGGGGTAGATGGTGATGGTGATTGGCTACTATCGTCGGAAGGGCATTGCTATGACTGACTGTCTTATGGGAGGCTTTGCTATGACATATACATTATCTGGTCTGCTTGGATACATGCGGTACAAGAGGTCATGCGTGTTCCAGTAAACAACGCAGTTTTTTGGTAATGTTTCACCAGTTTTAGGTGGAATCTGATTAGAGTTTGAGGAGCTGCTTGAAGAACTTGTTTTCCACTTGCAGTATTTCTTGAGATAGCGTAAACTTAAACAACAGGAGATAAGTACTGCGAGCACACCAACTGTAATAACACTCGGAATTATTGAGTCATCCATCACAGAAATATCTTGCTTGTAGTGAGGATATTTGATGTAAAAAAACCATCTGCAAAGGACAAAATAAAAAACAGCCAAATTACTATTAACAAAGCATTTATATAAAAAAAAAAACATTGGTGAAGATGATTAAAATTACCACTAACGAAATTATAGAGATAATCGATCCATGATTAAAATTAAGACATGTTTAAATACTGTAAATATAAATAAACATTTGCATAAAACAATCTGTTAAGTTCCTTGATAGGTTTTTCTAAGAAATTTCCTTCACAGTGGGCATTCTTAGATAGCAGCGGGCTATCATGGGACTCCCCCAGAGGAGAGAAAGGCTTCGGTTCGAATCCCCTCAATGACGCGAGGAATTTTTATGGGATTTTTTTCACAAAGTGGCTCAGTTAGTCCGTCTAAGAATTGGGTTGCATGATTTTCATTTTGTACCTTAATTTTAGAACTTAAAGATTCATTCTTTGTTTTGTAGATTATTAATACCATACTTTTACACAATCCTACAATACATCAATCTTTAAAACAATAATAATAATGTAAATGTTTTATTAGGTATGTGAAAGACACAAACTAGATGGAGAATCACTGATGGATTTTGATACTTTATATTGATACTGATCTCTGTACCACTCTTTGTAAAAACCAAAAACTGTAAAAGTGTATTAATTTTAAAATCGATTAGATGTTAGGAAATTACTTTAAGAAAAATCACAAGAAATAAATAAAAAGTAATAATTTACCTGACAGAGCTATAACTTCTATCAGCCACTCCTGTTCATTCCTACTTCACATCGAATACAATAGCATGTCGATCTAAGTGTCCTACTTATCTGATGTATGACAAGGTCCCCTTATCCACACGATATCTCGTCTAACCTTACAGATATTGAGCAATTCTGAAAGATTTAATAGCCTGGTACATGAAAATATATTACATGCTCTCAATAATCTGTTGAAAATTTGGTAGTTGGTGTGATCCACTAGGTGAGACCAATTCTGGAGAGTTAAATCATATCAGCATTTAAGGAATTAGCGGTGGATATTAAGAAGATGAAGCTGTTTGAGTAGAGCAATGTTTCACAGACTGGAAGGTGATATGAAATGTGCCATCGTCAGAAAAACTAGGGTTAAGTTTTACATTCAATGGAAGACGGTCATTAATATACAGGAGGAAAAGAGTGGGAGAAAGAACTGAGCCTTGGGGAACACCAGCATTAGTGGAGAAGTCAGAAGACAGAGCGTCATCTACCATCAACTGCTGTCAGCGATCAGAGAGAAAACTGGATACCCAATTACAAAAAAGTTTGTAAACCACAAGATGAAAACTTATTTAGAAGACCGTTATACCAACCACGATCAAAAGCCTTTGAAATGTCAAGAGAAACTGCTTGAGTTTCACCAAATTTTCCATTGAATTTTTCCCTAGATGAGTAACATTAGCCAGAATATCACCAGTGGATACTGATGGAATCTATATTGGCAATCATCGATCAGATTGAAGGTTCTAGATAGTTTAAGAGTTAATTGATTTCTCCATTTCTTTAGAAAGAGTAGAAGTAATTGCAATGGGACGATAATTGGATGGGAGGGACTGTCACCCTTTTTAGGAACTCGCTGGCTATGAGCAAATTTCCAAGCAGAAGGCAAAGCTGAGGAGGAATACATATAAAGGCAAACTTCCACACAACTGACCTTCCTCAATTAGATTTTATGCCCTCTCAGGTGATTTTTCTGAGCAAGAGAAAGAATCCCATCAGCATTGAACATGCTCAAACCATTTAAGGCTTTATACACCTCTATCTCCAAACACTGTAATCTGCAAAACTTAAGCCTTTCTTCGTATGATCAATCCTTTGTTCCATTCACTAATCTTGTTGCCCTTCTCTGTACTCGTTCTAGCAGCTCTACATCCTTCTTGAAATGAGGCCTCCAGAGCTGTATACAGTACTCAAGGTGTGGCCTGACCATTGTCTTGTAGGCCGCCGTAGCCTAGTGGTCAGGCGCGCGGGTGCATAAGTACACGTGCCTTGAGTGACCGGGGTTCAAGCCCGTGACTGCTGAATACGGTGCTGTTTCTTGTAATCTGTCTATCTTGTGAACTCCTCTGACCGCTTGGTCGTCCAGGAGTATAAACCGAAAGAAAATTTACCGACCATTGTCTTATACAAGAGAATAATCACCTCCTTATCACTGCGAGAAAAATTCCTGTATATCATTGACAAGACACCATGAGCTACTCTTGCAGCCCGTCTGCACTGCTCAGAAAAATTCATATCTGCTTTCACAATTACCCCCAAGGTCCTTTTTCATTCTCTACCACTGTCAGTGTAGTACCACAGAGTAGATACGTTACTCTGGAGTTAATGCTTCCCATATGTAGTACTTTACATTTGTCAATGCTAAACTTCATTTGCCACCTCTCAGCCCATCTGCTCAACTTTTCTAGAACCTGTTGCAGCAGCATACTGTCATTAGTGTCCTTAACAACCCTGCCAACCTTTGGGTCATCTGCAAACTTGGACATTAAGCCTGATATACCATCATCAATATCATTCATAAATACAGAAAACAACAATGGACCCAACACTAAACCCTGAGGGACTCCACTAATAATATTAGTCCACGAAGAGCAGTGTCCATTGATTACCACTCTCTGTCTTCTCCCACTCAACCATCCCTTTATCGATAGCAGCAATTTGCCTCCAATGCCACACTGCTCCAATTTGTGAAGCAGTCTTCCATGTGCAACAGTATCAAAAGTCTTTCTAAGATCCAAATATATGATATCAAAGTTATTCCCTGCATCCAGTTGCTTTGTGACCACATCATAGTATCCAATCAAATTGGTAAGGCAAGACTTTCCCTTAACAAAACCATGCTGTGTCCGAGTTATAACTGAATTCTTGTCTAGATGATCCTGCAATGCTTCTTTAACCAGTGCCTCCATTAATTTCCCTGGAACAGAAGTTAAACTCACAGGTCTGTAATTCTGTCGCCCTTTGATCCCCCTTTGTGAATTGAGGTCACATTTGCACATCTCCAGTACCTTGAATACCTTCCCTGAGTCCAAGGAAGCTCTCATAATTATGGCTAAGGGTTTGCTTACTTCCTTTCCTGCCTCCTTCACTATAATCACATTGATCCCCTCCATTCTTGGTGCCTTTTTTATGTTTATCCTCAACAATTTCTCCTCCACTTGCCTCTCAGTTATTACAAAATCATCTAGCTCACTGCAAGAGTATAATTCACCTGCGGCATTCCCCTCCCTGAATTACTCCTCGCGTGTGAATGTAGATGCAAAATACTCATTTAGTTTGTTAGCCACCTGAGCAGGATCCTCAACTGTTGAACCATCAATATCCAGTGGACCAATCTGATTCAATCCGTTCTTTCTAGAGTTTACATAGGTAAAGAACTTTTGCTGTTTTTCTTTGCATCCTTTGCCAAAGATTTATCATAATCTGCCTTTGCTTGCCTAACCTCCTTTGTGACTTGGTTACAGACCAGCGAAGGCTTCCATGTCACCCATTAATTTGTATGTATCCCATGCATTTTTCTTCTCTGCCATATGTCTCATTAGTTCATCCGACATCCATTTAGGCCTAAACCTTGAACAATATTTCTTAGTTGGTATGTAAAGCCAAGATTATTTCTTTAAATTCTTCCCATTCTGAATTTGCTGTTCGTAACATCATCAGTTGATCCCACTGTATAGAATTTAAATACTGTCTAAGACCATCATAGTCGCCTTTACGAAAGCAAAAACCCTTCCCTTTACCCTTGATGGTAGTTACCTCTTTGAGTAAATCCCACTTCAGCACACTGTAATCATTGCCACCTAGTGGTTCCTCTCTCTGCAGATTCTTAATGCATGAAGAATCACTACTGATAATCAGATCAAGAGTATTACTCCCTCTAGTTGCCTCCCGAACATGCTGATGTAGAAAACAATCATCCAATAAATCCACAAAAGCCTTGCTAGTGTGTGTGAGTGACCAACCCACAAATTCCTGTCAATATCTGGGAAATTAAAATCCCCCATTATAAGACTCTCTGATTTACTGGCCCACTCTATTTCCCCGTACATTTTCTTATTATACTCATCAGAGTCATTAGGCCTATAGCACACTCCTACTCTCAATTTTGATCTCCCAATGCTTATGTCACACCAAACTGACTCGACACTGCACTTTCCAGCGATGTCGACTGGCTTCACTTCCTTGGATTTTATGTGTTTCTTAACTAATAGCACAACCCCTCCTCCCTTCCTATCCTGTCTATCCTTTCTATACACATTGTATTCCCCAAATTCCAGTTCTGTATTCCTTATATCTGTGTGACACCACGACTCTGAAATCCCCACAATATCTGCCTTTGATGTTTTGAGCAATACCTCAAATTCATCAAATTTATTTACCAAACTCCTAGTATTGGTGTACACGCAAGTATACATGCACTTGTTCCTGTTCTTAGCTACCCTAAAACAACCCATGTGTTTATTTGTACCCCAATGATTCCCAGCAGTCTCTGAACTATCCTGCATCTTATTTTCCAGGCTGCTGCTCATTCCAATAGAAGTAGTGCAAGAATCACTTTCACCTCTGCCAGTGGCTACTGTTAATCTATTAGTCCTTGTATCCCCACCAATCAAGCAGTTTTCCGACCCACCTAACACTGCCTCGATAGCATCAGCAAATATTCTTGCACCCTTTCTATTTAAGTGTATCCCATCCCTGTAGAAGCAATCTCTCCTGTTAACAAGTACAGTCCAGGCTGAAAAAAATTCTACCCCTTGAGCCTTGCACAGTCTCTCCAGGGCCAAATTGATCGACAAGGCTGGCTCTCATCATGTACTCACTCCTATTGTGTCTGCAGACACTTTCAAATTGAACCCTAATTCACGGCTTTTTTTCAACAGTGACCTGTACTTGTTAAGTAATTCCCCCGGTCTTCTACTCTTAATATCATTAGTGCCAACATGTACAACAATATCACCTTTTGTGCCAAGCTTCTTCCTTCAGTACAACACTCGATTCATCTGCTGATAGTAGCTTTGAAATAAAATAGATAATAATTAATTATCACAAACGATATTATTATCGGAAGTTCATTTATTGAGTTCAGAAGGTTGAAACTTGAATGGAGGATGTTTGTTTTTATCAGCTGTCTGTTTCGATGTGTAGCTTTTCAATGCGTCATCCAGTTATTGCTCCAGAATTACTTAGCGCATTCGAAGATTAAATGAGATCGTTTGTGGATAAGAGGCGCAGATGCACTATAACAGGTATAAACTGTTGATTGATAGGCCAGTGTATGCGATATGGTACCGCAGCAAACAGATGGGCAGACTTAGACTTACAAGCTAAGGTACTCCTATAGGTGAGCAATTGCTTTTTCTTGGACAATATATAGAAAATACTTTATAATGCTTGTTTTTTTTTTTTTTTTGTTTTTTTTTGCAATGTGATTCTCTGAACTCAGCGCTGGTGTAGTGACTTAGTTCCTTGATACTGATTTAGAAAGGTAATCAAAATCAGAAAGTCCAAATTGTATGGGGAATAGCTTATGACTGCTACCACAAAGTTATGAAAGTTATGGATGTGGTAAAGCATTGCCATAAAGTAGAATGATCTGCTTTGATAGTCCTCGTTCCTTTGTTATTCTGATGGAGTTAAAATCTTGACTTCAATTCAATCTTCCAGCGACCTCAATCATTGAGGTTCTACAAGGAATCAGTTATTTTTGCACTGAAATGTCTTTCCATTTATGATCAAAACGTGAAAAACAAGATGTCAGCCCTCACAGATTTTTTCTTGTAGAAATGTTGACAAACGTTGAGAACCTTGATGTTGATCCCCACAGATTCGTCTTGGACAAATTACGCGGTGTCACAAAAAATCTTTTTTATTATTATTCAGTTTATTAAGCTTGATTTCAACACTGTACAAAGTCCATAACTTTGAATGCGTATTTACATTAACCGTTTTGCAATTACAAATAATAGCTGAAAAAAGTTTTATGTACATCAATAAACGTGGGTATGTTCCTCTCGACCTGAGAATGTTATTTCTCTACTCGTCTCCTGCTATACATTGCTTAGCATTAAAGGTGAAATCGAAATTTCCCAAATCACTGGATCGGTCCACCACGAATCAATCCAACGATTTCGGAAAACAGCATCAAAGAACATTAAGTGTGGGTTACTGAGGCGGAGCCCCCAACCTGTTGAAAAATATAACATTTGGCTGACATTCCTCCAGTAGTAGAAGCACAATTCTATAAAATGTGAAGAGAGAGAGAGATTGCTCCATTTATTGACTTTTCAGAATGAAAAAGTTGACCAATAATCTAATCATGACAAAGTCACTACGTGTTGACCTTCAGATGATCACAATTTACATGTCCTGACTGGAAAAGGCGTCTTATCACTTTTTGTAAACTACATTATATATTATTCCAAAATGAAGAAACCCTGAGTAATAGCCATTTATCTTTTGCAGATTAACTTCATAGAAGTATAAAAATCCTCCACTACCATCTGTCATTCCAGTGATGGATCACTCGTTTCCTGCTGATGTAGTAGTGTTAGCAATGGTTTTGTTAATAATAATACTCTTCTTTACAATTTGTCGGTGCTATTGCAAAAATCGCAAACTTAAAAAAAACTTGATCTCTAGCTCCAGAAATGTTGCCTCTATCTCCAGAAATGTTGACTCTAGCTCCAGAAATGTTGAAGCTTCTTCGAATTTGGAAGAAACAATTGCTCTAGATCACCTGCATCGAGTCTATCCAACTAGGGCAAATAATGAGTTCAGAACAGCGATGCCTCCTCCAGAACACGTGGCTTCCATTCATCCACCACCACCACCATCGATCAATTCCAGGATGAACACACCAGAAGCCAACTCTGGTTGTACTAAGGAGGAACTGCCACCTTCGTATAGCGAACTTTTTGGGAGTTAATCAATATACGTGCAGAGGTATTGACCAAATAATGTTACCCTTGTATGGAACAATAAGATTTATTTAAGAAAATGCACTAAAAAAATTAACGCTGTAATTTTTTTAAGACATAATCCAGCGAACGGGTGTGACTTTAACACTGATAAGTGACCAGTTGACCATGGACCCTGATGGAATTTTCAAAATCATCAATTTTTTCGATCGGGATATTGTTCAAAGTGCAGAAACAAGAATGGTAAGTTCTTTTTTTCTTTCTTTTCTGGATGCTCGTTATGGAGTACATTGTAGTCAGTATTTCTATAAAGTTTTTCTTAAGATTTTTCAAAGATCATAACCCAAACAAAATTTTGAAGCAGCAAGAAATTTGTTCTTTACAATTTTAATAATTATTTTGAGAAAGCAGCAACACTTGCACATAAATTACATCGTTAGACTATAGTAGACCAAATTGACCAAGAGACAGAATAAAAGAAGGATTTAGCTATCTGTTTTCGTATAGCATAATCGCAATGAATCTTAAAAACACTGATTACCAATTGTTTCCATAGCAACTATCTCCTCACGCAGTGGCCTCGATGATAAATATGAAATGACAGTGGTTTGTTGGTAATAATTGCAGTACAGAGGCCATTTGAAGTTTCCGTGGTAACGTTTATACACTCACTGGCCAAAAAAAAATGACAATCCTTTTGCAATTGGCGTCCACAGATAAATAAACGTACGATATACAGATGCAAGTTGTCACATGGTATGATCACAAATTCTTTCGTGTCGGATAAATACTGCATGCTTTCCTGGAGCTTCTTAGTCGATAAGGTCATTGGGGAGACAAGAGATCTTTCTGATTTTCAAAAAGGTGTTATTGTTGGAGAGCGTTTAGCAGGAGCCACAACTAAGAAATCAAAGAAAATCACTGGTGTGTCCGAAGCAACCATCTCAAAATCATACACGGAGTGGAAGACGAAAGGGGAAAGCAATTCTCAAAGGAAGAACGTGGCAGAAAGTTGGTACTCCATGAACGAGATTGCAGCATCAAAATCGAATTGAGCATCAGAATAGAAGATCCAGTGTGCACCAAATGACTGAAAATCTCAATTTAGGCAAAGGAAGAACCATTTCTGACAGAACGGGAGTTGAAGAATTTGAGATTTGGTATTGTGCATATACGAAAGCCACCTCTTTCTGTACAAAAAATGGAAGATATTTCCACCAACGCCAATTGTGAAAGAATAACACGTAGTCTGACGAGTCTCGATTTATACTTTTTTTTTATTTTTTGCACAAATGGCAGGGTAACAGTGTGGCGTGAAACTCATGAAGCCATGGATGGATCCAGACTGTCTGGTGTCCACCACTCACGCAGCTGTAGGTGATACCATGATATTGGGACATTTTCTGTTAGAACGGACTGGAATACCTCATATAGTTAGAAGGTCGTGTTACCCTCATTGAATCTCATTCTGTCGTACTGGACGAACTGCGCAATCTTTATTTTTACCCGGTTGTGATGGATTATTTCAAGACAACACAACTATCCACTGTACAATATTATATGTGAATGGTTCGAGTAACATTCCGAAGATTTCCAACGTCAACTCTGGCTGCTTAATTCTCCAGATCTGAATCCAGTTGAGAATATCTAAAATTTGTTGTAAAGGGCAGTTCTCTATCAACCACAATATAGCAGCTAACAAATATTTTGATGAAAGAATGATAATATCTGAAGTTAGACTTCCTCAGACACCTAATGGAATCCACGATAAGATTTGTACGAGCTGTAATTCTGGAAAAAGTGGCCCTACGAGACGTTCATTCAACATCTAGTAGGGTATTGTGGTCAAAAAAATTTATTTTAATTTTTTTGACCATGGGTGCAATTTTCTGAATAAGACCTATAGTCAAAGACCTTACCATCTCTCGTATAATGAGAATCAAAGGTAATATGCGGCTCTTCAGTGGCTTGAAGTTGGACAGTCTTTACAGAAATGAAGTTGGGGTTTCCATCCAGCTAACATCTGACATAACACTAAGGCCAATAAGCTGATGCCTGTTGCCCTTAGTGTTATGTCAGCATAGATTCAAGTTCCACCCCCACCTCCTCGAGCCAGCTTGAGAATTTTGTCATAGAGGCCATCTTATTTTACAGACGGATGCCCCAACTTATAGCTCGCATTGTTTTTACGATGCATCTGGCTCCAGCTTTAACCACTGCAACTATAAATTCAAATTTAACCACAATATGAATGATGCACAGAATAAAGTACCAAAAGAGGTTCATCTCATTCAACGCAATCGCGTTATGACATTCTGAAAGAGAAATATGCGCCTCCTAACCTGAATACCTACAGAGAGCACTTTTATTATGCTAACCGTTCTGCCTGATTAAAAAAAAATAAATAAATAAACAAGTCTGTAGCGTATCAAATCTCGACAATCATTTTAATTCGCTTCTCTCTTTCTTTGACTCATCTGTCATTATACATAAACGCGCGTGACGTCACAAACCTGTCAGCTGACTATACAAGCCTGCCCTCTAACGCCTCTCCAAGAAAACTGTTAAGGAATGACGGAGGAAAGACAGGTTTGCAGGGATAGTTACACCGTCTGCGTGCTGTCTTGTGCGACCAAGAGGATACTCGATTAGGGAAGGACCCCTCAATAAGTTTAGTCCTCGGCACACCTGAACGGAACGCAGTGACCAGAAGTGGATATTTTGTTCAATTACCAGAAGGTAAGTGTCCAAAAGTTAATCAAGATAAAATGTAAATATTAAATTTGAGGGAGGGAAAACCCTCGATTGCAAACAACTATAATTATCTTTTCGCCAAATTATTCTATTGTTCATTTTTAAATGATTTTTATTGTGCATTTTAAGCTGTTATTGTGTTCTCCGAGATGTCTGTATCTCGAGCCGACCCTGAAGAAGCGTGCAATTACATCTCGCTTGGAACTGTGGGATATGTGCTATCTATTCTTCAAATATTCTTCGAAGACTCTTTGATGAGTCTGATTATTCATTGCAGTCTAAGATGTTCATGACTCCCATTTATAACTTTTGCATATAACAGTTGTAAAAAAATTAGTCTCACCTTTTATAGTTCTGTATTTTCAACAATAATTTTTCGTCTGGATAATTTTTGCACGCACACGCGCACGGCGGCGACCTTGCCGTGTCAGTGCGATTCTACTCCGCTCTAACTTATTTTTATTCGTCTGCAACTTGCCAAAAGTTGCATTGACCCGTTGCTCAAAAGGTGACGTCACCATCTGCTTTACTGTTTTTATTACTATTTTTTGATTGGGACTATACAGAATGGGGAAATATTAAGAAATTGGATTTAGCTGAACACGCTTAGGAATGCCTCAACATTTAAATTTAACCAATTTAAAATTGGAGTGAAAGGATTCATTAAAAGAAAAGTTAAAAGAAGCTATGTACACAAACCTCCAAAAAGTATACTGACCCTAGAGTGTTCTATGGCCCAATATGTTCTGGTGATGAATCTCGCTACCGTTTTGTGAACAGATGAATGAATGCGGGTGTGGTCCCAGCAATGTTTAGATAAGGTTGAGTTAAGATGTGGGCTGTTTTCCATGTTGTGGCATAGAACGTTGGATAGTTTGGGGGACTATGAATCCGAATGCCTACCTTAACACTTTGGACTGTTCCATGCTCCCTATAATGTGGCAGTTCTTTGGCACAGACCCATGTTTGACACAGGATAATACCTCATGCCATACCGCCGTTGCTATTCGAGGAATGGTTTATGAAAATGGATGTATAAAACTTGAAATGGCCGTGGTAGAACTCCCATTTGAACGCCATTAGTGCTCATACAGGATGAAATGGAATGTTGAGTGAAGGCCCAACACATTCTACCCGGTAGCTTAACACGGTTTTCAGGAGAAATGGAGGAGTATACCCGCTGCACTCTATGGTTAGTCGGTGGAAATCTAGCCTCCTGTGCGGCTTTCCACCAATGGTCAAAGTCTTCTTCATATATAGTGGACTGAGTCACTTTTTATCCCGGAAGGTCCAATAGACTATGAAAACAAGGACCCCACCCATGGATAGCACAGTTGGTATAATCATCGTCTTCCTCACACCAGGTGGAAAAGACTTGAGTTCGAATCCCGTTAAAGATGCGAGGAATTTTTATGGGTCTTTTTCACAACGTAGCTAAGTTAGTCTGTCTCAGACGAGTGTAGCTTGGTTTTCCCTCCTGAAAATCACGTTATACGTCCAGCAAATAGGTATGTTGATTTTGAATATGACCTCATCTTTTGTATGGTATGAATGGTTTGCCGAGAAATAAAAGAAAATTGAATATGCAATAATACTATATCAAAATTTTAACAGTGTTCAACTTCTTAGAAGAAAATTCCTTAAAAACAGCAAATCTTAAGTGAAAAGTTGCAGTTATGGGACGTGGTAGAGATATCACTGAGTTTCAAAACGGCATGATTGTAGGAGCTCGTGCTTCGGGTGCTTCCATTTCGAAAACGGAACGTCTTTTCGGTCGGTTGTTCACGGCCCACTGTGGTTAAGATGTACAAAGAATGGTGAATAACGATCAAATCACCTCCTGCCGTGGTATGTATGGTCTCAAGTGGAGCATGCTCCGTAACAAACTGTAAAGGATTACGCAAGGTGGATGTTCGTAGTGAGTGAAGGTTGCAGAGCATTGCATGGGAACAACAGCAGGGGATTGAGCAACAGTTGACATCGCGATACAATAAGGGGAATGCAAGAACAATATCCCAAATGATGATCCACGGCAGACGACCCAAGAGACCCGCACTCTCTCCTCACCACTGGTCATCTTCGACGGCGGATGCTGTGGTAGAGTGTAGAGTGTATTTAGTGTCAAGCGGCACCAGGGGTTTCCCCCATCTCCGCGTTGCTTTCATTGTAGGTGTGCCAGTTCACTTCACACTGCCAATTCGGCTACACCCCTGGCAAGTCAGCTGTGGGAGCTATCAAACAAGTTCTTAATACTATCACTTCATCGGAATTTAAATATGTCCTAGGTCTCTTTGTAGACTTTAAAGGTGCCTTTGACACCTTATGGTGGCAAAGTGTGCTGGCAAGGTTTCGAGAGGCAGAGGTCTCAATTCCGATCTATCGTCTAATTACAGACTACTTCTCAAACAGGCACCTTGTGGTCTCAAGTGGAGCATGCTCCGTAACAAGACCGGTGACCCGCGGCTGCCCACAGGGATCTGTTCTTGGCCCAGTGTGCTGGAACATGGTCCTTGATGAGTGGCTCGCAAAAGATTTCCCCCAAATAACTAAAATAGGGTATGCAGATGACCTTGTTCTGCTCCTACAGGGTAACTCACGGCTTGAGCTGGAAACCAGAGCAAGAGAGGCCTTAAATGATCTAATCTCCTGGTGTGCAACAAACAAACTAGAATTGTCTGCAGAAAAAACAAAACAAGTCCTTTTTAAGGGAAAACTCAACAGAAACAGGCCCCCATTAATAAAAATCAACGAACAGAGTATAGGTAGGGAATCCACTTACAAGTATTTAGGAGTCATACTAGATGAGAAACTAAACTTTGTAGAGCACGCAAAATATCTAAGAAATAAAACCCAACAATTAACAGGAAAATTATTGAGAATTGCCCGGAAAAAGTGGAATATAAAATCATCTACACTGGCAATGTATTACAAATGTCTATTCCTACCCATTATATGCTACGGAGCAGGTGCTTGGGCACCCAGCATTAAACACTGCCTAGTAAAAAAATACTTAATGCAGGCACAGAGAATTTTCCTGCTGGCCTCCTCCAGAGCATGTAGAACCATCTCTACATCAGCACTCCAGATAATATGTGGTAAAGTACCAATAACATATGAAATTATACAGGTATATCTAAAATACTATAGAAGACAAGGAACCCCACATTCCCTAGGAGAATATACAACAGATCCAAATGAGACAGATAAGGAAGAAAAAAGAAGATTAAGAGAAATGTTCATTACAGACTGGCAAAGAGAATGGAGAGAAGACACCAAAGGGAGAACAACATACCAGTTCATCCCCCTGGCACAGGAAATAAATAAAAACAATAAACCCTGGTTGAGCCCAGATTTATATACTACCTTCCTCCTGTCGGGTCATGGAAGCATAAATGCAAGACTGCATGCTCTGGGGCTGGCTGATTCCCCCAACTGCAGATGCGGGTCACTGGAAACCGTACAACATATAATGCTCGAATGCATAAACTACACAGACCTGAGACAACCATTCCAGCTTGTAACAGAAGTGTATCACACTGAGGATTTCCCCAAAGTGCTGGAATCACCAGATAACTTTCAAGCATTAGTAAACTTTGCAACAAGTGCATTCAAAAGAAGAAGAACCCTCCTCGGTATGCCGGAGTAAAGCAAGAGGCAACACACAAGCCCATACCTAAAATTGGGAGAGAGGACACAGCATGGATGGAGACTAACCTACGGAAAGGGACTGATATATATTCTCAGTACCCATGCTAAAAATACCACAATAAAAAGGAATACATGCTGACTGCAGCACTGTCATTTCAGATAGTCATAACAATGGACATAAACTGTACATGTACCATAATAAACAGTACCAGGAACAAAAGACCAGTCAACCCCAACATGGCAAAAGTCTAAGACACAACAAGTGAGTAAGGGAAATGGAGAGTATACCCTATGCCACAGAAATATGACAATAACAAGAAGTAATGATTGCAACATGGAAATCAACAAAAATAAATTCAAGGGCATGGTACTGAACTACATCCTCAGTGACCATGTTTCAGACAACACGGTGCACTTACCACACAAGTAGTTTAGCACCATTAAGAAAATACATGTTGACTACAATAGTACCTTCCTAGGGAACCTCAACAACGGTCATAAACCTTATATGTACCACAAATTATCAGTACCAGGCTCACTCAGACCAGTTAACCCTGTCAGTGCCTGGGCCTAGGGCACATCTGGTAGGTATAGGTAGCAGTGAATAATTGTCCTAGATCATGGTAGTAGTGAATAAGTGTCCTAGATCACAGTATGAACCACAAACTATTAGTGCCAAGCTCACTAAGACCAGTTAACCCTGCCAGTGCCTGGGCCCAAGGCTCATCTGGTAGGTATAGGAAGTAGTGAATATTTGTCCCAGATCACAGTAGCACTGCAAGAACAAGAAGGAATGATTGAGGCATAGAAGACAACAAGAAGGGAGGAAAGGGAAGGAAAGAGAGTAGAAGGAAAAGGGGAAGAAGAGAGACAGAATAAAATCAAGGGGCAGGTCACTGAATCACATTCCCAGTGCCCATGCCTCAGACATCTCACCCTGCAAGCAGTTAAGTGCCAATGAGAACAAAGCAGATTGACTGCAACACTGACATCACAAATTACACCAAGGGCCAAAAACTTTGTACCTCACATCAACAGTACCAGGCACAATAAGGCCAGTTAACCCTAACATTGCCAAAGCCAAAGGCACATCAAGTGAGCAGAGGTAATGGGGTGAAATTCCCAGGTCACAATAGGATGACATGGACAGCAAGCAAAGATTGAGACATGAACAACAACAAAGAAGAAGGGAAGGGGAAGAGAAGGAGAAAAGAGGAAGAAGGGAAGAGAAGGAAGAAGGGGAAAGGAGGGAAAGGGAAAGAAGAACAAGAGGAAAAGGGAAAGAAAAGACTAATACCAAGGGGCATAACACTGAACAACATACCCAGTGCCCATGCTTAAGACTGCATAGGAAAAGGTACACACAAGGACATATCCAGGAGGAAAGAAAAGAGAGGGAAGAAGGGAAGAAAGAAGAAGAAGGAAAATGGAAGAGAGGGGAAAAAGAAAGACAAGAAGAAATGAACACTACCATGCCAGATTGCGTACCAATATGAACTGATCACATCATTCCCACTCTTGGTCAGGATTGAGCCCTGCAAGAGATGGAATAGTACATCCCTCCCACTCTTGGCCAGGACTGAGCCCTGTGAGAGATGGGGTATAGGGATATCGAAAAGTAAATGATAGTCCTTATATTATTATAGTTTAATTTATTTTATTTTATTTATTTTAGTTTAATATATTTTACTTTATTTTATTTATTTTAATTATCTTATTTTATTTTACTTTACTTTATTTTAATTGTTTTATTTATTTTATTTTACTTTATTTTATTTTAATTGTTTTATTTATTTTATTTTATTTTATTTTATTTCATATCTAAGGGGAAATAAAACCAAAAAGTGTGCCCTGGTAATTCTGAGGGGACCTTCCCTGATGCATTACCCGGCCACACAGGATTAACTTGATGGGACATCAGACGTCCAAAAACTTAACCACAGGACTGGATCAGTCCGTGTCCTCTTAAGATAAAGTAGATCCTGGCTGCCTCCATGTGGCTAGGGATGGGAGTGAGGGGCTGTGACACAAACCTGCCACAGCCCCCTACTGCTAAATGCCAGGTGCCGGCTAACATACAACGCAAACACAACACTAATGCACACCTAATTACATATTTCATCTATCAGATGCATTTTTTTTTTTTTTTTTTTTTCTTCTCAAAATTCAAAAACTTAAAAAATTTGAAGAAATTTTTTTTTTTTTTTTTTTTTTTTTTTTGTGTTAAATATATACGTGAAATTTTGATGCTCTTTTAAGTTCTTTTCTGAGCCGGCAACTTGGCAAAAAGCCTAACAAACGGCGGATATAGGGGGAACCCTGGAAGCCGCTAATAACTTACAAATACACTTTCTGTGCCAGTTCACTGGAAAGGCCAGAGATTTAAAAGTGTGTGGATATTGTATATGTATAGTGCTATATACCGTTGTTCTTCTGGCCATTTAGCCGCTGGACCTCTGCTGAGGCCCAACGTTGTCCACACTCAGCCCCGTGGAGGCAGGCCAGGTATATCAGCATTATAATTAATTACTCTGGCAGGTCCTGCCACCTAATTTCCAGAGTGGCTAGGACCTAAAAAAAAAAAAAAAAAAAAAAGATTTGATCTTTCGCGTGGGGGGGGGGGGGGGTAAGAGTGCTAGGATTTGAAAATCCGAAACTATTGGCAAACAATAATTTGGACATGATTAAATTTGGACGTGTAGGGCAATCGCTTGTGTACAGATAGAGTAGGGGAGGGAGACTGAAGACTGGGGGGGGAGAGACAGAAATATGGAGTCAATAGGGAAGGCGACCCTAACAGGTGTCAGTGGGGCATGCCCATGCCCCACCAGAAGGAAAAATGGGGGTGGCGAGGAAGGGAGGAGACAAGAGGACAGTCACCTTCCCCCTGCCAGGGAAGTGGAGTGGAAAGAAAGCCAGGAAAGAGTGCCCAGCTCGGTCGCCAATTGGCGCACTGGCAGCAAATCTGCTGTTCAAGGTGGGGAAAAAGATATGGGTCCAACGAAGCAGTCGGAACCAGTTCCCGGATGTCATTCATTGGCTATGTGTCCATCCAGGTAGGTTGAGGTCAGTCACATTTATGGGTTATATACACGACCAGGGTAGTCTCGTGGAGTGTCTCTTTTGCATCCCGGATGGGTCTGGTCCGTTGATCCTGTTTCCATCATCAGGAAGGGTGGTCTAGTGCTGCTTATAGTCCGGTGTTGTGGAAGTTTAATGTCTGCTACAAGGCATACTGTGCCCTTAGTTCCTGATCGCAGAACAGGTTCTTCTTCTGGCAAAGAGTTCCTGCGCAAATCTGGTGAGGTTCTTATATTCTTCGCT